>NC_055966.1:9112643-9272643 GCF_018492685.1 Alosa sapidissima
GGGTGACGGCAGAGTTAAACGAGACCTCATCCGCATCTGTGTTGCTTCAGTGTTGCTTCTGTGTTACGTCAAAAACATACAATGCGGTATAATACTCTCAATCCTGGAAGGCAGGGAGACAAAAAAAAATCCTTAGTTACTATGCAATGAAGGTTGAACTCATAACCTTCTCTAATGTGCCATAACACTTCATTATGTTGGTGAGTATCACTCTTAAACAGCTGTAAATATTAATTGTGTATGGATGATGGGAATGTCAGAGGTCTCTATGTCCTTGCCAGAAGCTTTCTCACTGTGGGAAAGAGAGGAAAAAATGCAGCCTCGCAAAAATGTGCAGTGGCAGCAGCGGCGGCGGCAGCATTGAGCTTTACAGATAATCAAGAGTAGGGACATGCAATGTGCTGAGCTGGCCGTTTGTACTTCTGACAGCCAGAGCCTTGTTCAAAGGTGGTGTGGAAGGAGAATACACTCTCTTTCTTCTGCCTGCTGGTTTCAAATGAGTTACAGAGGAGCTTGGCAGAGAGAGAGAGAGACAGAGAGAGAGAAAGAGAGAGAGAGAGAGAGATGGAGAAAGCGTGAGGGAGCGAGAGTGGAAAAAGGGAGCATAAGAGAGAAGAAGAAGGATGGGCAAATGAGATAAAGGGAGAGAATTAGAATGAGAGGATAAAAAACAAAAGAAAGGAATGCAGGGAGAGAGAGAGAGAGAGAGAGAGAGAGAGAGAGAGAGATGCAGAGAGGGAGGAAAAACACAGGGAGAATCAGAAAAAGCAGAAAAGAAAATGGAGAGGGAGGTCTAGAGAGAATGACAGGGGTTAAGGGGAGCACAGATTAAGCCAATGAGTCAGAGAGAGAAGGGGAGAGATATAGAACGAGGGAGGGGGAAGAAGAGAGAGAGAGAGGGGGAGATAAACAAAGGTTGAGAGAAAGACGGGGAAAGAGATAGATAGAGAGAAAAAGAGAGAGGGGGAGAGGAAAGAAAGAGGGAGGGGGAAAGAGAGCGAGAGAATGAGAACTAGATAGATAGTGAGAGAGAGAGAGAGAGAGAGTGATGGAGGGAGCAGCACAAGCAGTGCCAGTCTCAGGCCCAGGGGCCCAGGCTGAGGTGGGGCGACTCCACTGTACCTCTTCCTGGTCCAACATGTAGAGCTGATTTCCAGAGGTCACACGCATGCGGGGGTCCCAGCCAGGGTGGTCGTAGGAGGGAGCAGCGAAGGAGGCGTGGGGGCGATAGGAGGGGGGGACAGCACACCTCGCATCTGAGGGAGGGACAGAGACACACACACACACACACACACACACAGGGAGAGAGAGAGAAGGGAGGCAGGGGGTTAGTGAGTACAAAACAGCTCAAGGAGAGAGGAGGAGAAACGTGAGGGAGAGAGAAAGAGTTTCAGAAAGAGAGAGAGAGAGAGAGAGAGAGAGAGAGAGAAGAAAGACACTTCCAGACTCAACAGTAAAAATGGTTGTCTGTGCAGACAGATATAAGACAGTAAAAGGGTACAGTGAAAGAGATGAGTTTAGAGGCTGTGGAAATACCACCTGAGATGACTGACCTTGAATTCAAAATAGCTGCTTGAGTTCTGACATTCAAATAAAATCAGTAGGAACGCAATGCTATTCCTAGCCCTTTAAAACAGCAATATTAGAGTGTATTACGCAACGGCAATTAACTGCACAACAGCTTATTCTCTGGTGACAAACAGCCACATTACAGCTTATTAACTAAAACACCACAGAACAATGCAAGAATATATTGTACCAGAAGAAAAGGCAAATTATCACACAGCGAGCTAAACATCATGAAGACATTACTGGGCCAATTTCATACACAGTGCGGCATTGCAGGGACATGTCTGCGTAATGAGTCTTCAGCACAAGGGCTTCCTCTACCTGTGGTCGCTTTTGGTTTTGTGTTTATATTCTGCAAATACTTCTCTAAAATGATTTTTTTTTCAGTTTGTAAAATGGCATATTCACTGTGTTTCTTCACAGGGGCTTGGGGTTGTGTGCTGAAGGATGACAGCAGTCATAGCCACACAGAGACACACAGACGCGCACACACACGCACAGACGCACACACACACACACACACAAACCTTCATCTTCACACTGGGCGACAGACCCAGGGAGCAGGAAGTAAGCCTTCTCTATCCCTACACTGTCCCTGCCATGTCGGCGGCACACACACACACACACACACACACACACACACACACACACACACACACACCGCCCCCTATGCCACCCTCCTCACCTCTGGCCTCTCCCCTGACCACTAGCAGTCGGGACAGATGGCTGCCTTACAGACACCCGCCTGCCACGGACACCGAGCTGTGCCGTCAAAATGACAAAGGCATGAGGCAGGGACAGACACGGAGAGAGAGAGAGAGAGAGGGAGAGAGAGGGAGAGGGAGGGATGGAGGGAGGGAGAGAGGAAGGGAGACAGAGACAGAGAGGGAGGGTAGAGAGCCAGTGAGAGAGGGACAGGCAGGAAAAGGAGGGACATAACTGAGACAAGAGAGATAGAAAGACAGAGAATTTGAGAGAGAGACAGAGAGAGAGTGAGAGAGATAGAAAGACAGAGAGAGAGACAGACCGAGGCGGTAAGAAGTGTTCGTGGTTGTCAGTAAGAAGTGTTCTGTGGTGGTCAGTAAGAAGTGTTCGTGGTTCAGTGAGAAGAGTTCCGTGGTGGTCAGTGAGAAGAGTTCCATGGTGGTCAGTGGTAGCTGCTAGATGGCTAGATGAGCAAAGGACTTAAAAAGGATTTAATTTGTGGATGGCCCTGTCACAAAAGAAGAGAGGGAGAGAGAGAGAAGATAAAGTGATAGAGACAGAAGGAGGGACAAGGGCAGTGACGGACAGGACGGTCTGGCATGTGGGCAGATGCCAGAAGGGCCGCGGCCTCTCGTGGTCCGTTTGGGCCGGCCAATCACGGGGCGGCATGCTCGTCGGGTTTGCGCGGCCCCTTCATCGCAAGGCCGGTTCCACATTATCTCTTGGCCCACTATCAAGCATCAATAGTGTTACATGGCTTCATATCAGCCATTTATCTCTAACTCCCTCTTCCGTAGTGGGAAACTTATCAGTATTTATACCACATATGAGTCTCTATAGCCTACTACAGTCATGGTGACCCTCAATATTTACATCAGTCTACATTCTTTTGTAGCCTTATTCAATCATTTGTTTAAAAAGTGCATTATTTGAAATTGAAATACTTTTTATTATTGGTTTACAAAAGTTATATGAAGCAATGACTTCTGGGAATTTCAAAACCGAATGCGTCTAAATGAGTACACAGTCAGAGCGTCGGACTTTGATGATGCCGCGGAGATAGAGGAAGATACAGAAATAAACCTGGTGAGCAAGAAATGTGCTACCTGCAATCTGTTGCTATTTCCTTCTCCAGCAGTTAAACCTCTTTACCTGTGCCTACAACAATATATAGTTAGCATATACTGTAAATTCTTACTAACACTGTCATGTACTCAAGTGGTATGCAAACGGAGTTTTTCCACTCTTAAATTCATCAAGAATCGCCTAAGGACACGATTGTCACAGGATAATTTGGAGGCCTTTATGCTGATGGCGACAGAGAGAGGTCCTAATGAACTTAGATGCTGATTACGTGATAGACAGGGTTGCGGAGAAGAGCAAGCTCCTTCGCACCTTGTTAACGGCATGACGTTAATTAAGACACGTTTGTGGAGCGGCTGCTCTGATGATCTATTCTAGGCTATTCTTTTTTCATTTTCATATTTCATATTACATTCATTTTTTTGGAGTTGTGCATTGATATATCCATGTTCTTGGTTCAGTCTTTATGCATATTAAAGTTAGAGTTCATCACCAATGGGGCTACAAACGTGCGTGTTATTTCCGTACATGTGAAGTTATATCTGTGTGTTGCGTCCCCGCGTCCCCGTGTGGGCTGCTGGTTGGTGAAAATGCCAGGGCCGTTTTTTAATCCCAGTCCGTCACTGGACAAGGGAAAGGGTTCAAGAGGAGGAGAGGGGGGGTGAGGGACAAGGAAAGAGAGGAAAGGCAAGAGAAACAGAAAGGAGAGGAGAGAGGGAGGGAGAAACCGAGAGACAGGCAGATAGAGAGAGAGGGAGGGAAGGAGAAACAGAGAGAGACAGCCAAGGAGTGATATGAAAGAGAGGCACTGGAGGAGAGAAAGAAGGAGGGAGCTGGAGAGGGAGAGGAGGCCAGAGCTCTCTCTATCCCTCTCTCTCCCTTCCTCTCCCTTCCTCTCTCTCTCTCCCTCTCTCTCCCTCTCCCTCTCTCTCTCTGTCGGCATGTGCAGTGTGATGCGCGGCGTTGGCCATGGTGGCGTACCCGTCTCTTCCTTCCCTAGCTGACTGCTTCATCTGCCTTCACTAATTATCTCTCCGGCTTGTCCTCGCTCCCCGTCTGTGAACGACCACATCCCAGCACAGCCCGCCAGCACATCAACATTACACAGAGAGAGGGAGAAACAGAGAAAGAGAGTTAAATCCTCCACATTTAGCATGTTACAATCAATGCATCCTACTGTACACTGGTGTTTGCCATTTCACCTATAGCACTAGGCCAAACATACTGTATGTATAGAAGGAGAACACCAAACAGGATATGTACATACTGTACAGTAAATGGACATTTGAAAACGCACAGTGTGCATTCAAACATGTGACTATGACTGGCTGTTAGCCTTGTACACAGTACAAGCCAATTTTGCCAGACTGCTGTGATAGAGCATGCTGCCTGCAGAGCACCTGGTGATTCCTCCTCACTGTGGAGTCAGTCAACATGGACACACACACACACACAGACAAGGGTAGCATCACAATCAGGGTACTGTAAGTGCTTGTTTCTGCTCAAACCATACGACTAGACTTGGAGCACTCTGGACTGTTATAAAAAGAAGTACAAACACACACACACACACACACACACATTATGTGTACCTCAAACCGTATGACTAGACTTGGAGCACCCTGGACTGTTGTAAAAAGAAGTAAAAAAATACACACACACACACACACACAGACACACAACACACACACACACACATTCTGTGTACCTCAAACCATACGACTAGACTTGGAGCACTCTGGACTGTTGTAAAAAGAAGTACTAAAATACACACACACACACACACAAACACACACACACACACACACACACACACACACACACACACACACACACACACACACACACACACACTGTGTACCTCAAACCATACCACTAGACTTGGAGCACCCCTGGAGTACAAAAATACCATTTGTTGGCACAAAACATCCTTTAGTCATTTTCATCCTCAAATTGACGCTTCCTTTTAAAACTACAACACTTCACAACACATTAGACTAAGATTAGGCATGCTGCCTGCTATACTTCCTCCTACTGTGAAGTCAGTCAACATGGCAACACACACACACACACACACACACACACACACACACACACACACACACATACACACACACACACACTTCACTTACACACACATGCACATACACACATTCAAATATACACACACATGCAAATGCATGCACACACACACACACACACACACACACACACACACACACACACACACACACACACACACACACACACACACACACAGCAGAGTGCCACCGTGCTGTCCATCTGACACAGAGCCAGATTAAATCACTTCTGCCTTGAAAATTGCCTGTCACTTCCCAGCTCTCTCCCCTGTTCCACCCCCCGAACCGCCAGCGTCTCTGTGTGCTCCCTTCCCCTCGCATCAAGCACAGACACGCTGATGCCTTGTGTCTTGATTGTGCACAAAGCTGTCCTCATAAATAAATGACTAAGAGGCAATGAGCTATAGACAAAAGAGGAAAGAATGTTTTGGAAACTCACACACACACACACACACACACACACACACACACACAACTCACTTGTACGCAATAAGTACGCAATAAAGGCCCATTGCTAATTTCAGCACCCAGCCCCACTATAAAGTAGTTGTGGTTGAAAATAGCTGGTGGAAGCTGCAGTGCTATTACAGGATTGCAGGATCTGGGTGTGGAGCAGCAGACCTCTCCTAATTAAGGAAGAAAGAATGAGACTCACAGGGGCCATCAACATGAGCGCATGGGAGAACTTGGAGCTGAGCAACTTTGTGCTTTTATTTCATCCAAAATTGTAAATCTGACCTGTACACATTTGATTATATATAGTGAGTAGCTCCGCAGGTTCCTCTAGCTGTACGTTCACTGTGAATGGGAAACTTGGACTGAGCCATACACGAGTCATCACGTTGCTTCAGGAGAACAGAGAAAGAGAGTCATTTGTCAATAATATCAAATATCAACATGAACAACTTTTCACCAAAATCACAGACTCTGGTTTCACTTGCGTTGAGTCCCATTGGGGGCAGGTGCTGGTGATGGCTTGACCACAGAGCTCATAATGCGATATGAAAGGCTCCTGGACTGGTTGGCAAGGGGCACGTCGCCCAGACCTCAGCCCAGCAGGTGTGCTAATGCTCCACAGCCGAGTACTGGGCAGACCCCTCACCGTGACTTGTGATTGGTGGTATGCCAACTCCCCCCCCCCCCCCCCCCCCCCCACCCACCCCCTCTCTCTCCCTTCCTCTCTGTGACCGGTCAGCCTTACTCAACGTTGTCAGGAGTGCGCCTGACGAGGGGGTAATGTTGATTACACACATCGCTGCTCTCCAAACAGCACTGAAAATAAAAGCACAATCTCACTGCGTTTGCCCCGGGCGGACTGTGTACAAACAAGAAGAAGCGTGACCTCTTTCGAGGCAGAGCGTGCTGTACAGTAAGCACGTGTTCCACGTTCCTGCACCACAATAAGGCCGTTGGGGAACCATGGAGCACCGACTGATATCATTACTACAAAACCAACCAAGGAATCACAATATTAAGCCGTGTGTGGTGGAGCAAAGTTCTAGATAGAATCTACATGAGTTCTAGATCTAGGCTCTTCGTTCTATAGAATCTAGTTGCTAGGTTCTATAGGATATAGGTTCAAGCAGAGCCATATAGATAGAGAGTTGTGACAACTTCATTGAACACCCATTGTCGCAACTCTATATCTATAAGGCTCTGGGTTCAAGATTCTATATGACATTATTACACGGCTCTTCAGAGTACTGCTGAAAGTTCTTTTCACATGAATGGGCCTTCCCAACGTTCGGAGGTCAGTTCATTTTGTATAACAGACCGTTGCTATAACAGGCCACTGTCAACGAAAATGGGTTTTGTGCTTCTTATTCACATCTTTCATACCATTCCGCGAGTAGTTGGTTTGCTCATCGCAATGAAAAGTGGAGCTCAGGAAGTAATACACAGCCACGCAACATCTGAAGCGTTCAAGTTCTATATGTGTGGCAAACTATTTTCTCCACGGAAGCCACAAAAACGTAACAAAATCATTTTAAAATTGAGTGAAGTTTCTTGTCTCATTTTGGCAAGTAGCCATGTAATAAGCAGGATAATGTATTGTCTTCTGGTCTTTATCGGAAAATTAGTCCCTTCAGGACGAACCAAAACCTGGCGCGTCAGGGTCCTGTTCGCCCTGTCGGAACTTATTTTCAGATAATGACTGGCGTTCTATACATTATCCTTCACATAGAGCACAAACCATCTAGTTCCACAGCCAGCTGCCAGACGATAAAAAAAAATCAAACTTGCTTCAGATCAGAATGAGTCCCACCAACCCCTAACATCAGGCATATGCCAGGAGGTGTCACCACGCTAAAGTGATGGCCCAGAGAAAAAAGGCTGTAAAAGCAGATGTTTGGCTTCACCTTCAAGGGAGATAAATCAGCGCATAGACTGGGTAGGCTGGGTATTGAGTGGCAGTCTGTGAGTCAAGACGGGAGAGAGAGATGGGAGCGGGTGGGGATGGGGCTGAATTATGGAGGGACCTGATGGAAGACAGGGCCTCCTATTCCCACACCCAGCTGTGGAGCTGACATGCCTAACACCATCTACTCCAAAAACTGGCCCGGATGGTACACAACTGTGTGTGTGTGTGTGTGTGTGTGTATTTTTGTATGAGAGAATAATTTTGTCCTCATGATTATATATGTCTGTGTGTGTGTGTAAACTGTATATATGTGTGTGTATGTGTATGTGTAATGACTATGTGTGTGAGTATTTGTGAATGTTCCAGTCTCTGTGGATCTGGTAGTGTTTGTGTGTGTGTGTGTGTGTGTGTGTGTGTTTGTGTGGCTGCACACGCTCAGTGCTGCCCTCCCTTACGGCACTGGCTTCCTGGATGCGTCCCACTGTTTCCTGTCCTCCACACGGCGGCGCTGTTACTGCACTCTTCACACTGCGTGCCCCCTCTGCCCCATCTCCCCTCCCCATCTCCAGCTTACAGGAAACAAGGTTACTGCCCAAGAGATGTCACTTCCGAAACGCCCACTCTCTCGCTCGCGCTCGCTCTCTCGCTCTCTCCCACACGCCCCCAGCCTATTGCCATGACAACCGAGAAAAGAATAGAATATAAGTGAGTGTTAAAGAGACGGATGATCAGAGAGAGAGAGAGAGAGAGGGGAAGGAGAGAGAGGAGTATAGATGGACAAAAGAAGAAAGGTTGGAAAGACAGAAAGACAGACCGAAAGAAAGAAAGAAAGAGGGTGTAGAAACGAGTGGGAGAGAAAGTGAGAGACGGCAGGAGACTGACAGAGAGGAGAGGGGGAGAGGAGTGAAGTGAGAGAGAAAGAGGGGAAAGTGTGTACATGTATGTGTGTGAGAAAGAGAGAAAGAAAGACAGAGAGAGAGAGAGAGAGAGAGAGAGAAGTGAGGGAGCCAGAGAGAAGAACAAGATAAATGAAGGGTTCTGAGAGGAAGAGAGAGGGAAGGAGGACACTTTTTTGGGAAAAAGGAGCCAACATCTTGTTCCCATAGCAACCTAGCCATCCATGCAATAGTGACTTGTTCCTCTCTCTCCCTTCCTCTCTCTCTCTTGCATCTCCTCCTCTTCTCTCTACACCATGTATAGGTATTTATACACAAATATGGTGAATGACTCAAACAGATGAACCAATGTTTCTCCCCAGCTGACCAAATCCGAGTGATTCTGAAACTGATGGAATAGTTGTGGATGTATGGAGTGAGTAGAAGTGTTGCAGTGACATCCTCAGTTGTGGACAAGCACACAGAACGCGGTGCAGGAAAGGTCATTATGACAGGGAACCAATTCCAACTTTTTCCTCCAAACTCACTGGCAGCCTCCTCTCCATCTCTCCCTCCCTTCTCCCTCCATCTGTCTCTCAGCCCCCCCCCTCTCTCTCTGCCCACCTCTTTCTCTCCCTCTCTCTCCAGCTCCACATGGCTCTTGTTCAATCTCTCTCTCCATCTCTCCAGTCCTCCTGGTGTGTCGTTCATTCTGCACCTCTCCATTTTCTCAAGCTACTCTGTGTCCCTCTCTCTGTTGGCTCCTTTTTCTGCCCAACTCTCTCTTCCATCCATCTTTCCTCTCCTCTCACTCGTTCCCTCTCTTCTATCCATCTTTCCTCTCCTCTCACTTGTTCCCTCTTCTATCCATCTTTCCTCTCCTCTCACTTGTTCCCTCTTTCATGCCTTTTTTTACACAGTTGCTGCAGCAGGCAGAGGCACTGGAGCAGAGAGAAGTGCCACGAGCTGAATAAAGTTTGCTTATTAGTAGGATACACACACACACACACATACACACTCACTCACCCACACCATCCTCTTTCTCATCTCCCTATCAGCAGGAATGTTCCGTAGGCCAGTGCAACCAGTTTCCACCTGACCGCCGAAGTTACTGTCCAGTGTTCTTTCATGAAGGCTGTAAACGAGCTGGCCTGCTCACGTTACTCACCCAGCACCATCACGGACGGCTGCACCAAGCCCACTGACATTCTTTGACAAGTGAGAAGACACACAGGCTTATGGAGAGAATGGTCTGTGTGTGTGTGTGTGTGTGTGTGTATGTGCGTATGTGTAAGTATGACTATGCAAGGACTCTTGATAATGCACACAACTTTTTATGAAGAGAAAGGAATGTGAGTGTGTGTGCACACTTGTATGTATGTAAGTTTGCATTTCCTGGTCTCCATCAACACGCGCATCTTCTCTCATGTCATCATGTGTGCGCAAGGCCCCGTGGAGAAAAAGCAGGTCGGGCTTTTGAGCTCCTCGGAGACAAAGAATAATTATAATTATCTGTCCTCAATCCAGAGATAGGCTCAGAACTGTGTCATTGTTTTATTACCCTGAGGGTTCTCAGTCACATACACCTTCGCTCCATCATCCTTTATACACACACACACACACACACACAGAAGAGACTGAAGCTCGCACACACACACACACAGAGACTGAAGCACGCACACACCGAGGCTCAGAACACACACACACAGACACACACACACACACGCTGATGACTTGGGAGGCACCTGCCCTAACAGAAAAGCCTTTTTTTTTTGGATTGAGAGAGCCCCGGTGGTGGCGGAGATCACAGCGGTCCACTGGGCGGCTGCGTCTCAGGGCACGCCTGCCTGGAGCTCCACTTCTGAAACCCGCACGCTCCACACTCCACACGCTGCCACCGACGGAGGGGGTCAGAGGAGCCGAGGATGCGGTCAGACGGGACTTCTGCTGCGGCACGCCGGCGTTGTTGTGACTAGGCCTGTGCCCCTCAGTCAGAGCGGACACTTAAACAGACTCTCAGTGTGAATGGCATAGCTTACAGTGACCGGGAAAAGAGGCACGCTATCAGAAGCCTTAGCCTGAGGATAACTCTGCTACAATGCAGCAAATGGCAAATTTATGTTAAAAATTGTACATTGTCCCTAAGAAATAAAACGAAATAAGTATATACTTAAATACAAAAGCTTTAAAATATCAAAATGTATATTTTCAATGCTCCTCTTCTGCAGTGTGTGGGGAGGTTTTCTCCCAGAGCATTTTGGTGATGTGCTGTATATTTTTGGGGATTCTGTGCAAGAATGTACTTCTTTTAGCATTTGCAGCACTGGGTGGGTTTGCTGCAAATGAAAGATGTGTTGCATGGGAAGTGTCATTTACGCAGGCGAAAAAATGCACAGTTTAGGAGAGGTGCAATAAAACAGGGCGGTTGGGGGAGCTTTCACTGGCTGCCTACCTGTGAGATTAGAGCAGTGTGTGTGTGTGTGTGTGTGTGTGTGTATGTGTGTGTGAGTGACTGTGTGTGTGTGTGAGTGTGAGTGAGTGTGAGTGTGTGTCCGCTCCTCTCGTGGCGAAGGCAGATGGCATACTGTGGCTTCCAGGGCACTGCTTTGGCTTTGAATATCACCTCTTACACACTCCTCCGGAACAGAGCACCAACCAGGGCCTGCCGCCTCCCTCATATGGTGCTTTTCTCCAACCATTACACAACCACTATATACATGTCTAGAAGAGACCCTATATGGCCAATATGCTCTATGTCTTCAGACTTTAAACATTGCACACTTTACACAAATATATGCATCTACTGTATGTGTCCCATGCCATGAATGTCAGCTAACACATTAACACTGACATTGTTACTGACATTACTAGTATTGGGGTGAAAAGTCCACGTAGCAGTACAGAATGATTTCACTCCTGGACATATTCCTACGTCTAATATACGCTCCATCCGGCATCTTTTGTCTTGTTGTTATGTGTCTTGTTTGTGGAGCGCTTTGGGTTGCACTGTGTGCATGTTAATTGCGCTTTCAAAATAAAACTGACTTGACTTGACTAAGGTAGAGCAGCACAGTTCCACTGTATTAGAACTACTGCATAAGAATGAGCATTTCCACAGCAACCGAACAATAAAGGAGCCCGAGGAAGCCCTGCTTGTCTGAGCTGTGCTGTTCATAAGGGCTTTGTGAGTGCTGGATAAGGCCAATACTGTACTGTGGCTGCTCATCTGAGCTGTGCTGTTCATAAGGGCTTTGTGAGTGCTGGCTAAGGCCAATACTGTGGCAGCCCGAGAACACGCGATGTGGGATTTGTACTTGTGACCTGGGCAACAAGAACATAGCTTACATGGGGTGCACTATGTTTTTATACTGCACTGTGTGTGCGTGTGTCTGTGTGTATGTTTGACAGTGCATCTGTGCATGTGTTTGCATCTCAGTGTGTTTGTGCATGTGTGCATTTGTGTGTGTGTGTGTGTGCATGCATGTGTGTGTGTGTGTGTGTGTGTGTATGAGTTCCACTCCAGGGAGTGATGTCATCAGGTTACATTAAAACTGTGGCACAAACATGACCTGGAGGTGGTTGGATGACATGCTGTGTCGCTAAAGGGGAACAGACACGTGCCTACCACACACACACCTACACCCACACACACACACACACACACAGCCCTGGTCTCCGTCTGTGGCAGCCACAGTGAAGGAGGAAGCCAGCCTGCCAGCCTGCCATCCAGTAATAACCACCACTGCCAGCTGCTGTTTATTCATATAATTACCTTAAATGAAGGTTTAAACGAACACCTCAGCTGATGTAGAGACGGAGGTAAGACTTCGGGCGAAGACCAATCCATCGACTACATCACTACACACACAATGGATCGGGTAGGCCCAATGAGGTGGGAAAAAGGGAAAAAAATGCTAGTATTTAAACAGAGGGTCACAAATGACCACAGACTGTGTGAGTCATGCTATCCAGTAGATCACCTCCACTGCCTGTAGGATGGACTAAGCCTCGCGTGTAGTCATGCGTATAGTGCCAGCCGGGGGTACGAAAGTGCAAGGTGTGCTTATCCTGGGCTGTGTATGCGGTAGCGTTGTCTTGGGAGTGCAGTGAGGTAGCAGGCCGTGTTCTATCTCTCACGAGTGAGTGCTGGAGATTACGCTGCTGAGGGGATTCAGCTATGGCGCTGCCTCAGTGCCTCTCACTCAGTGCAGGAGAAAACTAGCCGTGCTCTGCTCCCTGTCAGAACAGGAGAGAGCTAGCTGTCCTCTGCTCCTCCAGTTAACTGAAGTCTTTCTCAGCGTGATGGTGGTAACCTTCAGAGTGAGCTGCACTACACACCATACACCGTCACAGCCCGTCAACAAACTTGCTTTTGTAGCACTAGGGGTGCATTTGATTGGCTGTTGAGTTCTAATATCGACAATCTTTCACCAGGATTGAGGACCGCACCTTTAAGTAGTCCTCTGCACTGTTAAAGGAGAATTCCGGTGTGATATTGACCTAAAGTGTGTTGAAACATGATACCGAGTGTGAACGTATGTCTCATAGCCCATCTCGGCTTGTCCCCTGTACTCCAAAATCTGGCGCTAGTTAGCCGATGCTACCAACAGCTTTTTCAATGGTGGTGCTTCGGCATCGGGCTAGCCATGCAAATAAATCACTGTTTTACACCATTTACTAGGCTCAATGTATCTCCACACTTCATTGGTAGACTTCCGAGGGCCCTGACATTTAAAACGAGACATTGAGAACTTTGAAAAAGCACTGGTAGTTTACTTACAAGACGATTTATACAGACAGTATCTTCATGAAGTTTAGCGTTTGCAGCCATCTTGAATTTAGTCACGATAAGTCGAGCGACGAGTAAGAATGAACAGGTACGATAAAGGATCAGATTCCAAAAATAATTCCGTGGAAATGCATGGATTCCAGTTGCTGCTACTGGAAGAAACTGGAATCCATGCATTTCCACTGAATTATTTTTGGAATCTGATCCCTTATCATACCTGTTCATTCTTACTCGTCGCTCGACTTATGAGTTGCGGGACTTGAACAAATTATGCGCAATACCCGCAATGAAATTTAGGCCTAAAATCTCTAATCTCCTCCAACAGCGACTGTGAGAACATGCAGAGCTACAGCTGTCCTGCAGCTTCTCCTCCTACGTCTCAGACTCATTTTCTTAAATTAAAAATGGCACACCCACCTTGCCTTTTCATTTTTCGCCAGGCTTCGTTTGACCCGACGCTCGTCAGTTTGTTCCACTGCTAAATGTCAGCGATCATTTATTCTGAACAGGCATCTGTGGCACTCACAGACAACGCTATTTCTCTAACAACATCAACCGTTGACCTCAGAGCACAACTAAGAGCGTCCGTCTGGTTTCCTTCGGCAAAGTAAAGGTCCTGTACTGTAACTGGACCAAGCTGCCTTTCTGCAATTACCAAAAAAAAAAAACGGAGTGGTTTAAGAATACTTTTTTGGACTCCTCATCTAAACGATCACTCAGTGTGAATTGAAATGCATTAACGTGATCTAAACTACAGCTAAAGCTAAACAACAGCTGAGCGATGGATACCACTTGGATGTCTCTGTCTGTCTGGAGAAGACCTTGCAATGAAGGAACATTTCCACGTTCCATAGAGTTTTGAGGGCCAGTATCCCTATATATATATATAGTATAGTATAGTATATTGTAACTTTGTTTTGAAAAGTGCTATATAAATAAAGATTATTATTATTATTATTATATTATTATCATCCAGGCTACTCATGGAGTTCAGAGCAGCTCAGCTCTTCTCTGCTCTGTCCAGCCCCAGCGCTTGGCCGTGAGCTACACGTGACCCGGTGCTCTTGGATCCGCGCGGTGACCGCACACACTCTGAGCCCTGGAGCATCAGCCGTAGCCGTAGCACAGATATGGGCCTTGACCGAGCCTGGCGGGCGAAAGCCTGCCAACACCAATCAAACCAGACGTGCCTTCAAACACTCCCATTCCAATGACAGAATACAGGGAATATCTGGTTTATCGCTCACTCACTGTTTGCAACCAAAAAGGTTGCCTGCACGGCCACTTTTGGCATAGTGACCTCCATCTGTCACTGAAGGAACATGGACAGGAGTTGGGCTCACCCAGACTGGGCCCCCTGCTGGCAGCACTTAGTTAGCACATCAGAGGACTCACTGTTCCTGACACCTGGAACAGATCTGGACAGAACCGCAAGCAAGGCCTCCATCGCAATTAGAGCATACTGTTGCCCATAATTACCCACATGTTACCTTAGGATAGTATCAGGACAACAAGAACAAATGTACTAGTTTTAGTTGCTGTGAGTGATAATTTACTATATTACGATATTTACGATTTACGATATCTAGTTTTAGCCCTGGAAGCAAATGTAATTTGCAGCCGCTAGGGTGCGTCTAGATTTCTAGGCTAAGTTTTAGTTGCTGTGAGTGATAATTTACTATATTACGATATTTAGTATTTACTCGAATTCGGTGTGATAAGGGAATCCAGCAAATAGAACGGGTTTAGTCAGTCTGTAGCCCCCCAGGTAACACACCTGACTGAGCTCCTTTTACTCTGAAGGTGTGACTGTGGACTCGCTCCATGCGGCCTGTTAGCCTCCGTGTGGGGCTCCGCTGCTGACTGGACCTTACCCTGGGCGTCCACCTGCACATGGGCTGGGAAGCCATGCGGGAGGCCCTTCTGAGGAGCCTCACCAGAGCAGGGTGTGTGTGTGTGTGTGTGTGAAGAAAGAGAAAAGAAGCCCAGGAGAGAAGGTTGTTTGGGATAAATGGGAATTGGATCCATGTTGGGAATTGAGGACGACTGTTTTCCAAACCATGCCAACGGCAAGTGGTGCTGTAACACTCGTTAAGAGAGCAGGACGACTGGGTCTCACTCTCATGTGCCCAGGTAAACTGCTTTCCTGGAGAAATCTCCTGTTTCGTGCACAGCTGGGACACACAAGTGTGGCAAATATTTCCTGTGCTGCAGCAAAAGTTAATGTTCAACTTACTCCTCCCTTTGATCTGATCCAGCCAATATCTGACTGGGACGCTCGCTCTGTCTTCGTCACAATCTCTCTCTCCCTCTCTTTTTCTCTAACTCTCTCTCCCTCTCTCTCTCTGTTTAACTGTCCACTACCTTGTCTCAAACACACAAACGTTCTCAAACACACAAAATCTGTCTTTATCTGTCTGTCTGTTTCTCACTTTCTCTCTCTCTCTTCCCTCTCATACAATCAACCAATGAGCTGCAGCAGCACTGTTGGTCAGCACTTCAGAGCAGCCTCTCTCTATAACAGCACTAGTACAAGTGAAAAGGGAGACTGTGTGAATGAATGGAGACTCCAGATAGAAGTCCCATTAATCAAAGTGCATTCTTAAACCGCTGCAGCCAAGTGCGGCCATGTACACCGTCACAGTCACTTTATTTAGAAAAAAACATTTTAATTAAGTTTGATCCTACGTAGATGTGGAAATACCTCATCCACTGTGCACTGAGCCAACCGTATGCTATTATTCCTCTCTGACACTTTTTCATTTCCTTGGAATTGGCTCTGTCCTCCACACCAGAGTATCAGGCGCTATCACCCCGCATTGAGAGCTTGCTTTTACATAACTTGACCCATGCAATGGTTCACTGACAGTAATATCCAACACGCCACCTTTTGAGAACTGCAGGCTGGCATAGTTTCTGACTCTCAATGCCTGCAAGACCCAACAAATCTTGTTGAATTCTGCTATTTTCAGCCGGAGTGATTATGGGCCCCTAACAACAAATAGCCTTTCTCGTTTTCAACGCATCCATATTTCAAGGCAATATTTCCTATGAATACTCTCTTCTGCTGCCTTCTTAAGGCTGCATTTTTAAGGAACGGAGTGCTGCCCCACTCGGCTCTCAGATTGGCACACTTAACCATCACTAAGTGAAAAGCTTGCCAAAGAAACCTACACAACAGACTCTGAAAATTCGATTAAGCCTCAGTACCCATTCCCTCCACACAACCCTCTTCTTTTTCGTCTTTCTATAATTAACTATAAAAAAGGCCAATACTTGAATGTGAATGTCAACTTTTCATTTGAAATGAAGGGTTACAGCACAGGTGAAAGCATGCATATGTTAATGTTGTTAATGTTTAGAGTGTAAATGCCAAGTTTACACATGCACAGTGCTTTTAGACATGTGTATACACATGTAGCAGTGTGTGGAACACACACACACACACACACACACACTAGCTCTCAGCTCATTTAAGGGCTTTGTGACCTCTCACCCTTTGGCGGTAGTAGTTTGGCACCTAAGACTAAATTTAAAGACTGGATAAACTCTCCATCTCATAGGCTCCAGCAACTTCTACCTGAATCTCCAACTCAAAGTGGTGGAGGTGGGGTGATCAGAGGAATGGCTTGCATAACACTGTCTTTGTTCAGATTCACCTGTTTTTTAGTGCCCATTTCAAGTCTGAGATCTGCCAACAACTCTGAGAACTTGCATGTCTACTGGGTGCCAACAACTCTGAGAACTTGCATGTATACTGGGTTCCAACATCTGATTTTCAATATAGCATACCTCACTTATTAGTCTAGTTTAATTCGGATGTGTAGTCAGCTACACACAGCATGTCCTCATTTAGAAAATGACTGACATAAGGAGTCTGAAAGACTTTTGGTCATTATTTTTTTTTAAACTTTATGTATTTAGGGCAGTTGAGATGACGCAATTGGGAGAGAGAGATTGGGTGAGATCGGAAAATGGCCGTAGGTCTGAATTGAGGCCAGGACCTCATGGGCACCTAGACCAAATGTACGGGTACTGCCACTTGTGTCATGGCTCTCATAGGAGTATGGAATTTTGAACCACCAGGTCCAGCATTTCCTTATGAAAAAGAACTACAGTAATACTTTTATATAAGAACTATAGTAATACTTTTATATACCGGAAGTAGTTCTAAAGTAGTGTATAATACTTCTAGAGATTCTGTCACACCTCTGCAATGTCCTGCCCTCTATAGTGTTTTTATAGTACATCTACAGCAGTGGTTCTCAAACTTTTTCTGCCATTCCCCACTTTGGAAGTTGGGAATTTTCAAGCCCCACCTGAGCCCATCATCACGGCAAAATGGTAACATTAAAATATTATTTTGGCATTTTGTTTCCACGTTACATTTACCGTCTCGGTCCCCTGGATCACTTTGAGAACCACTTATTTACAGTATGTCCCAAAATACTATGATTCCTACAATATCTATAGTATTCCTATAATGTTCACTGTGATGAATGACAAAGGACCATGACAACGTTTTGGGACATTATTTTATTTGCCATCTACCCCATGGAGTTAGATAAGAGGATACATACCGTTATCATAACCCAATTTGACACCATTAGCCTAGCTTAGCATAAGTGAAAGGTATGCATCATCTTATTTGATGCATTATCGTTATTACTAACTCTGGGATAGATGGCAAATAAAGATTTTCCCATTTTTTTCTTCGTTTAACTGTTTGTTAGACTGATTACATATAGTCCAATGCAGTAATAGTATGGTTAGAAAAAATATATATATATAAAAATATATATATATATATATATATATATATATATATATATATATATATATATATGTATACATACCGGTATATGTGAGAACACCAAAAGTTTCAAGAATCTGGGCAACTAGAGGATCCTTGAGAGGAAAATGTTGTGTGAGAAATATTACTGCCAGTCAGCATAAGGAAACTCATGTCATAAACTGTTAGGGTCCCCAAGACTGCACTGTGCTGACTAAACCTATAGTTTAATTTCCAAACCCATTATGTCATGAGCTGCATTATGGACATCTAATAAAACACGTAACTCACTTTCTCTAGGATGCAGAACCACAGTAGTCATACTAGTGGGCACTTTCATGGGCAGAGGTAACACAGTGGTTAAGGAGCTGGGCTAGCATGCAGTAGTGTAGTGGTTAATAAGCTGTGCTAGCATGCAGTAGCCTGAAAAGTTGAGGGTCAAATCCCGGCTTCCGCCATTGTGCCCTTGAGCAAGGCACATAACCCCAAGTTGTTCCGGGGACAATGGCCCTTGTAATGTAATTAGTATACATGTATGTAAGTCACTTTGGATAAAAGTGTCTGCTAAATTAATATAATAAAGGTGTTTGAAGGTTTATACAAAGTGTTTAAATTATGTGGAAATATAGGGGGGAGCTGTGGTGTAAATAGCCGCAGCAGAGTCCGTACTACATTCAGATCTGTGTGCCCAATGCCAGTTCCAATACCAGTACAGTTCACACATAAAGTGGAAAATCTGGGGATGAGGATGATGTGTTACTGATTCATAAAGCCAAGGGTACTTACAGATTTCTTTCAGCAATGCTGGCATACACATTAAGGCTAACAATTGACAAATACATTGAGAGTAAGATAGCTCATACACAGCTATACATATTCCAGGGTTCTCCACATATTAGTTAGTTTTTTAGCTTTACTAAAATCATCAGGCAAAAATGTGACATATTTAGCATGCGCCACAGCAAAGTCTGCTGCTGTTGAGACTTTTACTAAATGCTTCCTTAATTTTATAACTCATGAACAGCTAAAATAACTAGAGGGCTTTAGAAATACAAGGACAGGATGTCACTTATGACAACAATAAGAGGTGAGATACATTGCAACTTCATTTGCAACAAAACTGTTTTTCCTAGCATCATTATGCCACCTATATAATTTGATTGGATATCATTAGCAACTTAAACTCTTACTGATTGCCTACTGGTTTTGACAGGCAACGCTGTCCAGAGATGGGTGTCTTGTAATTTTATTGGCAGACAACCATTCAGGCAGACATGACTCTCATTGCAAGGAAGGCTCTCATTGGCTGGGGAGGTGGGATCGCTCATCATAGTGACAGGAAAAAGTGTGTGTGTGAGGGGAGTCACGATGACCTTTTGGCAGCAGCAAAATGCGGAGATCAATCAGAAAGCACTGTGGCCTCCACTGCAGAGAATCCCTCCCATCTCCCGGCTCCTCATCTGCAAAGCTACACTTAAAACCCATAAGGGAGCTCAGACTCTCCTCACGTTCTCCTCATCACTCCATTCCTATGGAGTGGCACTTTATACAGATTGCATTATCTCAGAGGCAAAAGAGCTCTTTGCTAGCAGCTAGAGGGACAGGCTGGGCCTCTTGCCTGAACAGGTGGAGGCTAGGCTAAAAGCTGAGCTTTGCAACAGTGAGAGAGGCAGTACAGCCTTTATTTTTCTTTTCACTATGCTCGTGAAGAGAAGTCAATGTCACAATTAAAAGGACTTAAACAAAGTCAATGTTACAATAAAAGGACTTTAAAAATGTGATTCAAGCAGTGAATGTGCAGCGGCAATGTTGCAGTGCTGATAGTTTTCTATTCCCTTCCCTTCCACTTTGAATGTGAGTTAGGATGCAATTAACCTGCAGGAGGGATCAAAGGTCCTGAGGTGTCGGCATAATGATATGTGTGACAGGGCTGGAACCAACCAGCTGCAGTCCTCCTGCGCGTCCTCATTGGACAACAGCCTTCCGCTGTGATGAATATGCTAATATCCATGCAAATGCTCGGTAATAAAGGGCAGCTAAACTTTGATGGACTTCCACTGGGTGTTGATTCTTCATAGATCCCCAATTCTGCTTTAATGTCCCACTAAGCATGTGCACAACTAATGAATTACAAAAATCTGATGATGCCTACTAAGAAAGGAGTACTAATGGCACGTATATGCAATTCATACAAAAATGACATGCTTGTACAGTTTATGACAATGACATTTTATAAAGATGATACTATGGCATAACCAGGAATATTCTGCTATTAGTCTCTGAGACAGAGTTATTTATAGCCAAGAGAAATTGAATACACTGACGGAAAGCCACCACATTTGCACATATTGGGCTGACAGAATGTGTGAAGACAAGTGTACTGAGTCATTAGGAGGAAGGCTGCAGCACATCACGGTCGCCCTGTCTCTTTAAATGTCCCCGCTATGAGTGCCGTATCAAACTACTGTAAAATCAACATGACTTGGGCTGATTGGATCAATGACCAAATTTGTCCATTTATGTATTTTCCCATTATTTCTTTCTCCATGATCCATGATGGATTGAGTTAGGTGTATTAACGGCTGATCTGTAAAGATGGTTTCTCCAGATACACATGTTCGGCTCACTATTCAGAACATACCAATGGGAGGGCTCAAATGAACATTTCTGAATTTGCATGAATTCTTAGTCACTTCCTGGGCCCTACAACTGTTGAATACTTAACAAAACTTCAACTCAACACTGAAATGACTACATGGTGTACACATTTGGTCGCAAATCCTACCAAGTATGTCTTTTTACAATCACCCCCAAAATCATGCTGAGCTTAAAAAAAAAAAAAAAAAAATTAAAAAAAGATCAACTGCATTCCACCACTCACAGTAAGACGTCTTTCTGTGAAGACGATTTTCTAAGGAAGGATTCACTGGTCTCTTGACATGATTTCAAGTCAGATTACTGTGCATGCAAGAATTTCCGATAACAATATCCACAGAGCCTCACACAGCTTAACATCCCACAAATATTATGTAACCCATTTCAATAGCAGGAGCTCACACTGAGGCCGTTTGGACATGATAGGAAGTGGAGAACATCACGCCATGAGTGTGCACCAGCCACTGGTATTGTGAGGGCCTTAAAATATACAGTGGCTTAAAATATACAATTGTGAGGGCCTTATAATATAAAATATATAAAGTGCTTCAACTATTTCTTTTTTAAGTGAGGGGGTGTCTGGTGGTAAGATGTAGGGTTGGCTTTCACAATTCAGAGGATGAAATGTCACTACTTTGGGTAGAGCATTAGAAAAGATAATGTATTTCAGCTAGAAATGGTGGTTGAGGATGCAGGCTATTGGGAAGATAAGCCTGTACATATTAATGCTCCAAATGACAACTATGAACTTTGGAGAATAATACATAATTTCCCTTTCAAATACAAATGACTGCTCTCTCGACCATTTCCTTTTTTCTCTCATTCTGCACTATGCCAGTGTGCCACAGTAGCATAATATGCCTACTGGAAAGTGCATGTTGCTCGCTGTCAAAATGTTGGTCACGGCTGCACCGTTACAATTCAAAATCAATGAATCTGAACACTCTCTCGACAGCAACATTCTCTTACTACTTGCTCATAAAATATTGAGTCTTAGAACACACCGCCAAAAGTAAGCCCTGTGGCCTTTTCAGTGCTAAACTGGAAACGAACGCCGTGTGCTGTTCATGCTGGAATTTTCATGTTTGACTCAAATAGAATGTGCGCCCTGCCATGAATGTGAGGGCGAATTTACACAAGAACTTCGACATAATGCGAGATGTGTATTCTCGCACACAGGGAAATCCACTTGCAATACCGATGGCACTGGTACGCATGCACACTTCAGTGAAACACAACGCTGCATACTACACTAGCGTTAACCCAGAGTCCAATTTGTCTTGTCTTACAATCGCACTCCAAGAGACTGCGCCGCTATAATAGCGCCCATTTGCTAAAATCCGTATTAGAGGCATCATAGCGCAGGAGAGAAGCTAGGAAGAGGGAGAGAGGAGGAAGGGGGAGGGAGGGTGAGATGCAGTGGTGAAATATATCAGTTCTCTTACCTTGAAAGGGAACATAGGACATGTTCCAACGGCATTGAACGTGGTCTTCGCGTTTCGACAGTCTGTCGGCACGCAAAAATATTACCTCACCAATCAGAGAAGAATTTGTTCACAGTTGGAGTCGACGCAGCCCAATATTCCGGAGATGCAAAATGGAAAATTTAAACAGTAATCCACGAACGAAGTGAGCCATTCAAAATACGTAAGCCATGGCATAAAGTTAAATTAACTCATATATTTTACGCACCGTTATAGTGGTGTGGGGGGAACGAGGGACAGAGAGAGAGAGAGGGAGGCGAGAGAGAGAGAGAGAAGGGGGCGGTTGAGTATGCGTGTGTCTATATTCCAGTGTAGAAAATCTATATGCACTACATGTCCCTCGTCCTTTCTGTTTCTAAAGTATTCAAGTGCAATGCCGTCCAAATTCGCCGTAGTGGAGCACGGCTCCCTCCACCGCTTTCAGGCGCACACGCAGCAGCAAGCTCACTCTAATTCACACACGCCCTATAGATACGGAGAAGGGGGGGTCTCATATGCCAATTACGCGGTAGAATCTCACTCACACCCCATACCATCTTTATGACATGTATTAGAGAGTGTGAAAACGAGTTTCCTTCGCTTAGGCGCATTTCACTGTACATTCTGAATAATAACATTTCCCCAGAAACTTGGGCATTTCAGCATCAATTTACAATTTTCAGATTCAGACAAATACACGAGCCTGGCGACCAGAGTTGGTAAACCACTCCAGTATATAAATGCTATAACATGCAAGAGCTGTGTGGGAAATAACTTCCATTTGAATGTGCCACACTGGACCAGCATGACCAAAATTACTTCTTTGCAAAATGTCAATAATATTGACATTGCAAATGTCAATAACTACTCAATGCTAAAACGCACAATCTGTTTGCTGTATTACCGCGTATCTTATCACACACGATCACTCACTCTTAACAAGCTCACGGGCACACTCACTACCACGCTCGTGCACCACGCATTGTAACTCATGACCAGATGCATCAACAGGAAGCTGATGCCACTGTGGTGTACTGAGCCAAGATGGCGAACAGGGCAGCCAAGAGCATCCTCACCTGTTTTCATAGTAGGAAACGAGGATGTCAATCTTCAGACATGGCTACCATCTGCTGGTCAACCACTTCTATTGCACCCATCTGTGACCACTTCGATATGGCTTGAATTTCGAAACGATTACCAGTCAGTTTAAAGAAACAAGGAGCAATTATCCATAAACTTTTCAATGCCACAACAGCCTTTTGCTAAAATGCCCCTGGTCTGGCCAACATGGATGACTTCTGCCTTTACATCTATTGTCATAACTGGCTGAAAGGATCAGGTGGCATTTTCTTACACGTCTGAAAGCTCGATGTTGAACACGTTGCTTCTCACTGGCTACATACACACTGAAGAGCAAGTGCAGATGTTGTTCTATTTGACTTAAGATCGAACAGAAAAGACACCCACTAGCGTCTTGTACAAAACATTGTGTAAAATACAACATGAATACATACCCAAGGAATTTCAGGAAAAACTTAAACATTGTTTGCAAAGTCATGAGAATCCAGATGAGAACATTTCAACACCACGGTCATCGCGAGGTTTGCAGACACGGAGCTGTCCAGGTGCTGAAGTTGGTCATGGTCACTAGTATCCACAAGTATCCACTTCATGACGCTACAGTAATAAAGAAGGCAGAATAGTAGATGTTATCAGGGGTGCCCTAAGGCGGGGTAAGATGATTTCAAGGACCGTGTACTGACAGGGAGCTGTCATAGAAATGGGGGTGGGGTGTGTATATATTCTCTCATAGCGCCCAACATTTCTAGCAGTGTATGTGCAGAGGACAAAATTATATGACCTTCATTAATATCAAAAGAATACAGTTGTATTGTTGTAGCATGTAAGTGTGTGCCTGCTATCACACCCCTTTTTCAGGCCATAATTATCTGCCGGCTGAAAATCATACTGCACCTTTCCTGGAATGTGACTGCTTACACATGATCCACCTGGTTAAATGTATGAAATGAGCTTACTGAACAATCATTGGCAGGGTGTGGGTGGTGGGTGAGCTTGCCTTTTCCATTTACAGTGCCCTTCCAATTACACTCTTAACCTGGTATAGTGTTACAATGGCTTTAAATACCAAAGCTTTATATCTATTGAAGTACACTACATTCATCTTTCGCTTGCCTGTTTTTAAAAATATATATATGGGGGAAAAAAGAAATGGACCTCCATGTGCAGACTGTTCCTTTTCTCCAGTACACTCAAAGTGGTAGAATCCACACAACATATGAAGATTCATTACATGCCAAGCCATAACCAGTACTATACAGGTCTCTGAAAATAGCCTCTTCTCTTAAAGGTGCATTACGTAACCCTCTGTCAGACTGCCAGTGGAGTGTCTGTGATCGTCATCATGCCATGATTGTATGGCACGAAATTAGAGTCAGTGAAGAAATCAATCTATTGTTTTTCTAAGCCTTGGAATTTTATGTTGACAACCGTGGGGCCATGACTGTCTTGAGTGTGTGTGTACAATGAGGATGACTTGTTGGTCCTTGTTGGTTAAATGGGAAAAGGTTGACCTACACACATACAGGATCTAGCAGTGGCCTGTCTATTAGCACGGCAAATACCAAGTGTAACTAAATATTTGTGATGGATTGTTTCAGTTTCTTTGTCTGACATTTTGATGAGAAAACTGATTATTAAAAAAGTTTACTTGACACTTGGTTAATAATATCACCCTTACGAGAACACTGAAGACGTTCAAAATAACAATATCATGATAGATGTGTCAGAAAGTAATAATGCATATTATGTTTTCAAAAAATAGTTCACAGTTTGTTCTTCAGTCAAACGTTAATACAAAAAAATGTGAACACAGATGACAAGTTGACTACTTGAATGAGACCTGTAACACTTTTTTATTTGTTGATACTTCATGTGTGTCAATCTATAGTACATGTACAGTATAAACTTAATCTGATCAAAAGCCAAAGGATACATCAAAGCAAACTTGGACCTGACAACAACTCAAACAAGGACTACGGTGTCAAGGATTATTCTTCCTTGACTTAAAGTTTTAACCCTGACATATGATAGATATATACTATAAAATTCCAACTATGACCTAACAAGCACTTTACAGGTATATTGTCCATACCATAAATAAAAAAAACGCACAAATACATTCATTACCAATCTCAGATTTATGGTTAGACCCCTTGTAATGTTTTAACAGCTACTGCCAAGTTCTTGAAGAGGGATCTAAATCTGGCCTGTTCTGGACTCGCCATGCTCTTAGAATCAAACAGTCAATAGCATATGATTGGTCTGAAGGTCTCAAACCACCACATTTTGTCATTTCTTTACAATAGTATGATTCAGTTTATGGAAATCAAAAAAGTTTCTGTTATTCATGTTTCACTTTGTTCAATAGATGTAGCTAATAAGAATAATAATTTAAAAAAACATATTCCAGCACCTTGCTAATATTTGTGGATTATTATGCCTCTTGTCAGTCTGTCTCCTGTGAATGTACAATTGAATGTTGAAAATCCACTACAAAAATAAGTACATAATTGGCTGGCCTTCAAGAGTGGTCTTCACAGAAATTGATGGAACAGGTCTTCCTACATTTATCACCATCAGTCATGAATGTTAAGTATTCTTCAAAAAAAAAAAGGGTTACAACCTTTCTGCTACCAAACAAGAGTCAAATAATATCCATAGGGAAAATCCTGGTAGATAGTCACAGCTGTTTTCCAGCTTGACGCCATATTGAGTCAGATTATCATGGGAGAAAATGCCGTCACAATATGAAAGGCGCGTTAGTGGCATATTGTTCATACTGTGAGCGCATTTTCAACTGTAATATCCACAGTTCCTGCCAACCTTAACAATGTAATACGGATATGCATAGTGTGATTTCTCTCCAAATTCTCCATTCTATATTACATAAACAAATAACTTTAGTAAACCTGTGTCAATGTCATGTATGACAAAATATCTGCAAACAAGGAGGCATACTGTATGAGAGTTGTCCTGATCTGTTTAACAAGGTTACCCTACTTAACAGTATATGTAGAGGTATACAATCCAATGGTAGTTATTGTGGACATGAGTGAACATAGAAATCTTTTTACAAATTAATGCCCTAAGACGTCTTACTACAGGCCTTCATGACCAAAAAAGTGCAAAATAACACAACACGATGGAAGAAAAATCAATTCTGATCAGCAGATCTCAAGAAGGCATATTCTAAAGGTATCTGACACTTGAACAAAAGAGAAGTAGCAGGGTGATCTCTGCAGATCACGGTGCTAATTCATGTTTGTTGTTGTTGTATTATTTAATTAACCTGAATTTGGAGAAACGTTACATGTTCTTGCGCTCTCGACTTTGTGGTTTCCTTGCGCGGCCGCGCCAATCCCTGCTCTCCCTGGAGAGCTTCTCCAGCTCCCTCCCTCTCTCTGATGTGGCCTCACACGGGCTAATCGTGTCTGCTTCTCCGTCTCTTTTCCTTCTAGGCCTCTTTCCTTTGTCCTCCCTTTGCCCTTACATTTCTCTCTCTCTCTCAGTCTATCAAACACTTGCACAGACCGACAGACACGCACGCACACGCACACACACATACACATACAAACACGCGCGCACACACACACGCACACACACACACACACACACAGTCAAACACACAATCACATACATACATACATACATACACAGTCAAACACAGACACAGACACAGACACACACACACACACACACACACGTACACAGTCAAACACACCCGCTTAAACTAACTCAGTACACGCTCACGTTGCCCCACTCCACGAGGTACTGGACCTTTCCGTCCGGAGTTATCCGTCTGGCTAGGATCCTGACCGCTTCCCCGCCTCCCCAGCTCCGGGGCGCCGCCCCCTCTCCTGGCACCCCGCCGGAAAAGGAAGTGACATCACGCAGGAAGAGCGAGGGACACGGTTCCAGCCTCTGGCCCGGCTGGTGATGGGAGAACGGAAGGCAGGGAGGAGGGTGCGCGTGTCTGCAAGGGTCTTCCGGACTGAGGGAGGGGCGGAGGGAAAGGGAGGAAAACAGACCAAGAGAGAAAGAAAAGAGAGAGAAAGAGAGAAAGACAGAGAGAGTGAGAGAGAGAACGAGACAGAGAGAGAGTGAGAGAGAGAACGAGACACAGAGAGAGAGAGAAAGAGAAAGAGAAACAGAGTGAGAGAGAGAGAAAGAGACATAGAGAGAAAGAGAGAGACAGAAAGAGAAAGAGAGAGAGACAGAGAGAAGAGAGAGTTGAGGACTGAACACTGCTATATAGCCATCATAGTGGTGAAACTAACATGAATGGTAAATGATTTAACATTTGCTAAAAGAAAATACATAACAAAAAAAACAATTGTGTCTGTCTTGATTGAAAACATAGCTTGACTAATAATGAATGTCCCAATTTATTTGTCTGAGAGCATGCCCACATATACAACTACAGATGAAGTAGTGAAATAAACATGTCATAAACATAAACAATTGTATTGTCCCTATTCATTACACAGGTACGTTAACTTACACAGGTACGTTAACTAAATGGTGGACATATTTTGGTTAGAAGGTTGCCATCACTTCCCTTGCCTCATATATACTGATGCATGTGCCTGAGTGTCATGTTCTTCGCCTGTAGTGATGCAGGGTTCTGTGTGTCATGTTCCTCATCTGTAGTGATGCAGGGTTCTGTGTGTCATGTTCCTCATCTGTAGTGATGCAGGGTTCTGTGTGTCATGTTCCTCACTTGTAGTGATGCATGTGCCTGAGTGTCATGTTCCCCACCTGTAGTGATACAGGGTTCTGTGTGTCATGTTCCTCACCTGTAGTGATACAGGGTTCTGTGTGTCATGTTCCTCACCTGTAGTGATGCAGGGTTCTGTGGCTCAGGGGCTGGGTTCCATTGTAGGAGGGGTGGTAGAGTGCAAACATTCTCTTGGGAGGTGATCTAAAGTTGGTACAAAAAGAGGAATTCTACCTTAGATTTTAAATACAGGAATCTCACATTTACGGGATGATGTGCCACAAAATATGTCTTGTAAAACAAATACAAATTTGACCATGGGAATCAGCATCTACACAGTTTTTGTTTGGCATTTTGTGTAATTTCATGCACCGAGCACTCACCCCAACGTCAGCTCCTCCTCGGATTTCCTGGAGTTGTAAAGGTTCGTCCCACCTACATAACCATGGCAACATGGCACCAGATCTATGGGGTTGGCCGCCGCTCCTTGTGGACAAGGCTGTGTGGACCAGGGAGAGGGAAACACGGTCAGCCCCATGTGAGCCAACCGCACTTGTGTTGGTTCTGCTTTGGTATTTACACACTACACAGTTTCACAATGGATGTTCGTGATGCCAAGGTTGCTGGTTAAACTAACCACATGATGGAAAAATCAGACAAGGACAAAAAAAAAGATGTGATTTGCTCATTTCAAATGGGGATAAATCTGAATCCTGTGCATCGCAAACATATTTACTTATGCTAATCTCTAATTGAAGATGGCAACCAAAACCTATTCCTTGACAGCACTGGATGATATTCCTATCCACCGGACATGCCCAGCACAAAGCTCATGTATACACTGATGGTTCACCTCTCCTCCACATAACGTGCCGTCAGGCCAGATTGTGTCCAAACGGCAGCTCTGGGCATGAGACAGGCGTGCTGCAGGGCTACAGGGGGATGTCTCACCCGCAGCATCCCAACCGTGAGCCTGGACACACGCCTGTGTTCTCCCTCTCTCCACGTCCCCATGTAAATCAGCCGTGACAGCGCAATCCGTGGCCCCGTGAGATGGGGCTGCTGTGAGGGGAGAGCAGTGTGCAGGGGACGGGGCTGAGTCTGCCGAGACATGCTTTTGTACATCCGTGACGTGTTTTTGGAGATCCGTGCCGTGTATCTGGAGATCTGAGACATGTTTTTGTACATCCGTGACGTGTTTTTGGATATCCGAGACGTGTTTTTGTACATCCGTGACGTGTTTTTGGAGATCCGTGACGTGTATTAGGAGATCCGTGACGTGTATTAGGAGATCCGTGACGTGTATTAGGAGATCCCACACGTGTTTTTGGAGATCCGTGACGTGTATTAGGAGATCCGTGACGTGTATTAGGAGATCACACACGTGTTTTTGGAGATCCGTGACGTGTTTCTGGAGATCCATGCCCCGGTTGTTGTTCTGTGTGACAGGTTCTACGCAGCAATCATCCACACTTTTATCTCTCCAGGGTAGAGCGATCACTGTGACATGGGTACTTGGGTTTTGCTGTGTGTCTCTGTGTGTGTGTGTGTGTGTGTGTATATATATATATAAGTAAGTGAAACGTGAATACAAGGGTTAGTATTTAGGAACATGCATTGGTGTATGTATGTTTATGTGCAGATGTATGTGTATGCGTACAGTATGTATTTGTGTATGCGTACAGTATGTATGTGTGTATGCGTATGGATGTGCATATGCTCCATATGTGTATGTGTACACTACTGGTCAAAAGTTTGGGGTCACTTAGAAATTTCCATTCCACATTTCAACAACAGTCGAGAACCCTTTTACAATTATGCAAGCACATAATGTAATCTGAAAACTGCTGCCCTGATCTCAGCTGGTAGTCTATAATAGATTGGAATGGAAATTTTTAAGTGACCCCAAACTTTTGACGGTAGTGTATGTATCTGCATATGCTCATGTATGTGTGCAAGTGTGTATATGCGCTAACACCCATGCATGTGCACGAACATACTGTGTCTGTTGAGGAAATACAAAGGTGTGTGGTTATGCGTGAATATTTGTGTAAATGACTGTGAATAGATACGTGTAGTACTGTATATGTGCATGTGTGTAAATGTATATATGTGTGTGTGTGTGTGTGTGTGTGTGTACACACCTTCCGTGCAAGTCTGAGGGGCCTCTAGCTCTTTAAATCTCTGTGCTCCATCAATGCTGCCCTGTCAAAGTGCCCGTGCCACCTGGCCAAACTGTAATCGACTGCAAAGTGCACTTGGACCAGATCCCAGACTGTGCATTCGGCCATACCTTCCCCCTCCCCTCCTCCCCATTTTATCACAACAAACCCGCCTCGAGACAGCTCAGGGATGTATATCAGCTCCGGCTAACAGGACAGTCATCCGGGGGATTGCTGACTAACGTACACAAGGGCAGTGGTAAGGCGCAGAGCTCTGCCATCTCCAGTATTTTAACAGGGTGAAATAGACCAAGACGTTTGGGGAGGAGTGTGTATAAAAAATAAAATATAAGGAGTGTATACAAAAATAAACACAGAATGACACACTGATATGTCTATATGCGCACAGTACTCATTACATTGTGCAATCAGGTGCGGAAGTCAGTAGTATGTGTGTGTGTGTGTGTGTGTGTGAGAGAGACCCTGTGGGCTCCATCTTAATTGACTTTGCGCAAGTCGCTTTGTGAGCGGATCTTGTGGACGGCGCTGTTGCTGTTTTACCAGCGGGATAATGACTGTTGTGCCCGACGCAAATCTAAAATGGGGTGGTCTGTAGTAGCTACATTACTCATGGGTGTGGTTTGGGCGTAACGTGCAATAAACCAATCAGAGCGTCATCTCACATTCCCTTTAACAACAGGCACGCTTGTTCCATAGCGGATTGCTATTATGATGGCGGATTTTCCAGGCGCAGCCAGGAACGGTTCACAGCGCTATAGTCAGTTGGGAACAGTTTGCTATTGATTTTTCCTCTTGACAAAATGTAATACAGAAATGTCACTTTCCAATGTTTTGGGATCACTCTCACAGAATCACAAGGTTATGAATGCATGGTGATATTTTTGCAATGTAATCTAACATTACCTCACTATAGACAATTCAGATCTTCTGTCAGATAAGCTCTCCTCTCCCGTGCTGCTGTTGGGGCATTTGGGTTAAATGGCATCGGCATGCAATTCAACATCACGTCTCATTAAGTCCTCTAATATTTCCTAATTTATGTCATCAATCAACACATCCGTGATTCGTGGAAATGTGTACACTAGATTTATACCTATTTTTTCACATCGGACACCACACTTATTTCCCTCGTGTAGCAATATTTGTCCTTGTAATTATGTATGGTTTGGAGAAATGGGAACTGCGTCGTATAGATGAGAGGAGCAAAGTGCATTGCGTAACACAGGCGCCCAAGCAAGCCCTCCTGCAGGTGTAAGCTACGGCTGTACCTTACCATCAGGCAACTCAACAACGAGAAACAGTTTCCAAGTTGACCTAACTTTCCAACTCTGCACAGTATCCCATTAACTGCATGACAGTAGGCTATTCACAATATTTTATGTAAATTAGAGTTTGTAAACACGTTTTCATCAACTCAATGCACGCACAACTTTTGTTTGAGCAGGAGAGAGAATAACAATGAATGGACGCAGCAACTACAGAAATTGTAGCCAAGGCTACTTGCTGCTTTCTTTTACTATCTATGGTTGCTGGTTAACAGCACATAATAAGCTGATTCACAGCTAATTCACAAACTCAAGACTTCAAGGCCATCATGGCTATAAAACGTTTTTTGAAAACAACGAAAGGATGGAGGGAACATAGCAAAGCTTGGAGTTATTTCAGATGGGCTACAACAAGGTAGGCAAAATTGTGGTGCTTGTCAAAACCTTAGCGCAGCTGGAATAATGCTTATAGGCTTGTGTTAAAGCGCACACAATGTTTAAAGCCATACACAACGGTAAATTGGAACAAAACTAAAGGTAACTTTAGCCTTTATAGGGCTGTATAAAGTTGTCCAAATTAATAGGTCGTAATTAGGCGTTGTTGTTGTAAAGATATTGCATGTAGATGTACTATATAGGCTACTAAATGTTTAGTTGACCAATGCATGAACAAAAAACAAATCGGGAAACGAACAAATATTATCAAGGCTTTGAATGTTTCCATCTGTGCACAGGTGCACATCGGTGTGCATAGCATTCATTCCTGCAGGCCTGTGGCCATGCATGCGCCCTTAAAATAGCATCTAAATTTGCGCCACTGACTTTAGACCAGGAGGTTCCTGGTCTGTGGCGGAATTGTTTTCTGAAACTGCAAAATATCAACAGGGACCATTTGCGCCGGAACACGCCCCCTCTTTTTGCTGAAACGCCCCCGTGGGCGCACATGTACCTGTGGAGGGAAATATGCGCTCCAATATGCGCTGACTGCAAAATAGGAAAGACAAAAGCGCGAGTATACAAAGTCAATTGCGCTGGAGTGCAAGATAGAGCCCTGTGTGTTTTTGTTCATTCAGATGTACAAGTTCAAGTCTATGCTTTTTGCTAGTGGTTTGTAAAGGAGTGTGTGTGTGTGTGTCTGTGTGTCACCAGAGCTACTGACCTGTGTCTCCATGATGCGGCGCTTTGATTTGCGAGACTCCTGACCCACCACCCTCCGCTGACACGGCAGTGACAAGGGGCTGCATCAGGAGGCAGAAAAACAACATTTCCCAGAATCACTCAAACGACCCTCAGCCCACTTCCTCCTCCTTTCATACATATCAAACGCAAATGAAGTGTCTGTTCTCTGTGGCCAGCTTTGCACAGAATACTGATAGAGGGAAGGAGGTCACTTTGGTTAAGATTAAGAGAAGCCTCCATCCTTCAAAAGACCTGAGAACGCTAAAAGGCTGCACATTTACACATTTACACACACACACACACACACACACAACAATGACATAACTTATAAGGCTCTGCTGAGATGCAGATACAATTGGATTTTGTAAAGGTGTTGATGGGCATACAACTGAGTTTTGGAAAGGACCGAGTGTTTATACTGCAACTCTTGATGAAATGTAAGTGTAATGTATGTAAGTATACTGTATTCTGGCTCCACCAATGTAGTGGGCAGCAGCTTCTCATCACAAACAATTTGCCTGATCAGGCAACAACAGAGCGTTTGGCAGGAGGAAGAGGCCAGAAGATCCGTCTGCCAAAGGCCTAGGTTATGACACACTGTCTAATCACAAAGCTTCTGAGGCCTGTGTGTTAATATGATCATTCAGTTTGAGCAAAATGGGCGAGAGCGCGAGATAGGTGATGATGGAACCTTGCTGTAATTCACTACTGTGGGTTCTTTGGTTATAAGCTATGCCAGCAATTGCTGTGAAATATATACTACTTATAATGTTATAATGAAAAAAATAATATGTACTTCCAGCAGTATATAAATACAGTATGTGAATATAACATATACTTTAGTCCAGAGGAACCCTTCTTACTGAAAGGATTCTGCACAGAATCGTTCAAAGAAGCTTTGAAGAGTTGTGTGAGTGTGAGGGAAATGTATTGACCATTAGTGGGGAGTGTAAGAGTGAGGAGAAGAATAATGGGAGGCGAGATCCTTGATCTGACCTTTTCCTGTGTGTGATGTTGATGGGGGGCTCGGCGATGAGCGGAGACGCGTCTGACGAGAGAGGGGGAGGCGCCCGCACCTGCAGCCCGAACAGACACTTCTTCTTTTTTATCTCCTTGCCAGAGACAAACCTACGGCAGAAGAGAGGAGACATACGTCTGGGTCGAGCAGATCCAGTTCTCTCCTGTATGCTATTAAAACTGATGCAATTCCCTTTAGGAATAACTAACAGTAGGAGGAGATGAAAACAAGTCATTCATCTCATTGCTTTGACATGGAAATGCAGCCATCCTAAACTCCTAGCCGTGCAAAATAATAATTAATATCTCAGGCCTATTTAAGATCAAACTTTGAAATGCCTTTTAACCCAGCAAAGAGACCAATGGTGTGAAATCACACACCCTGAAGTGAGCCCCACAAGGCAAACCTGCCGAACGTAATTCCAGTGGCCAATATCTAAGCAAACAATACAAAGCCTCCCGTCTGCACCGAGGCATCGGAGCAGATTAACATCTTATGTAAGTTCCCATGCATCTTGTGTGGCGAGCTGGAAGGAGCCGCCACCACCATGCATGTTAATTACCGCCGCCACATCCACGCTCACCTGTCTTTGTGGGAGTTCAGAGCGTTGAGCAGATTATGGCATCGATCTTGCCTCGGCGTGTCGGAGAGCTGAGCGACACGCAGAGGGAGGGAGAAAGAGAGTGTTGATTTTGGCTTTCAGTAGGAGGAATCACTTTCACACAAATAGAGGATATCACATTTTTTTTTTGCATAACCAGAGACATAAAAACTGATGAAGTCTCCAGACATCTCTATCACACAGCCTGTGTCTGCCTTGCAGCTATAAACCACACAACACGCGCACGCACACACACACACACACACACACACACACACACACACACACACACACACACACACACACACACACTTTCTGCTGCAAGTGTGTGATTGTGCACAGGATTAAAAAACATAAGTGTTTCCGTGTGCTTTGACAGCACTGTAATTTCAGCCTGTAAAAAGGGCATTAAAGCCCAGTCAGTCAGCTTGATTTGCATTACAAAAATAAGGCTAAGCTCCTCTAGCACGGCACCTCTCCCAGCAGCAGAGACTCCCAGTTCTCGTTGGTGAAAGACAGGATTTCGTGGTCAAAATCAAAGTACTTCCTCTTGCAGCACAGAGAGAGGTGATACAGGACCAAATGGGCCAAATCTACCCTAAAAGGACAAAAAGATTGTGAGCATGCCGCAGAAATATGACAGTCTCAAATACAATGGCAGAACGTAAATACCATGGTTAATACTGCTGGACAGGTGTGCACTAGAGCAAGATCATATTCATTTGCTTGATACATACATCAAGCTAATAGACTAATGTTAAAGGACAATGTGCAACTGGCTATGCATACTTATCAGGGGTTTTAATGACTGTTTTGAGATTACAGACGATTTTTTCCTCATGTCATTTTGTGCTAGCCCCCCTACAAAAGGATGAACTGGCAAGTGGCCCATAGGTCATTTTAGTTTGAGACCCCTGCCATACATGCAAGCAATCTGCAACTATGATTACCGTCGAAACTCTAGACTATATGGTAGGTTACCTTCACAGAAAACTTTTCAAGCACAAGCTAGCAGCCTGATGAATTATTTGAGATTCCTCTTTTGTGGTAAATAATACATCCTAATTTTCCATTCTGCGGCACTGTTACAGTTTTGCAGACAGAACTTTTTATTTTAAAAGCCCTCTGGTGCGACTGAATCACGGTGACCTTACCAGTTCATGGGTAGCCGCTGGATTGTCTCTGGTCCACTTGTGCAAACGGAACACTGGAACCGGTAGAACCTAATAAGGAAGAAGAGAACGTGTCCCACATTAGGACATTATTCCAACACTAAAACCATACCCGACACAGTAGTTCCTGGCCTGAGTTAGAAATGCTACATCACATAGGCACATTATGCAAATACCATAAACATAAACACAAAAATATACATAAAAAATTTGTCAAGAAAAAAGTGAAACGGTACAAGGTTAGTGGCATGTACAGTACAAGTCAAACTTAGACAAAGAAGAAAAAGTGTCGGATATTCTTAATGTTACAACATGAACCCTATATCTGAGACCATAAAATAATTCATGTTGGTACATTTTCTAAGGTGGCTTAGACATAGTACGTCACAATACACATGTAGACATGTTTTTCAGCGCGACCAGGGAGATGGTGGGTGCATAGTGGCAAATATATGTCAGGATGAGACAGCAGCGATTCTGCTCATGATTGCATATCTATTGCTTCAGAGGTCCTCTCTCTCGCTCACTCACTCACACACTTTCTCTCTCTCTCTCTGTTCCTCACACATACACACACAGTCTTCTCCCTTCCCTGCCATTCTCCCTGCACATCTCCAAAGAGGCGCTGCTGATGCAACTCTGTATATGACCAATAGAAATATAAGTATGTACGGCTCAGCAGCCCCCATGTATCTGCTATCTACAAAAAGAGTCATATTTTCACTGTTTCTAAAGAGGGAGAGAGAGAGAAAGAGCTGAGATAAAGAGAGAGAGAGAGAGAGAGAGAGAGAGAGAGAGAGAGAGAGAGAGAGAGAGAGAGAGATCAAAGCTGGCTGACTGAGCCATTTGTCCCTGAATTAAAAATGCACAGCCATGGCTAATTTTATACCCTGTCTATCAAATGATGACCTTGAAGCCACAAGTCTACAACAATGTGCATAATAACAGTGCAATCCGATCTCACCTGTCTCCATACAGCAGGGGTTTGGCCAAGCACTGTGTGCATGCTTCATGGAACCACTGACCACAGCTACCACACTGCAGCATCTTCAGGTTCCACCTAGAGCAGGTACACGAGCAACACACACACACAAAGAAACAGTGAGGCATACAATGAAACACTGCATAATGCCATTTCAAAGGGAATGACAAAGTGACCGAAAAGTCTTCACAGGACCAAACACAGACCTGGCCTCAGTCATTTACTGGTTAATTAGGTTCCAACAAACCAGACATATGTGCAATTCTTAAAGATCTTACTTAAAGTGAATATTCTGTACATCCTGTCATGCATCATTAACATGAGACAAGGTTGACTTACTCTCCAGGCCCAGCGCAGTAGCAGTAACACTGCTGCTGATTGGTCAGGTGCTGGGGGTCCCAGTCCAAAGTTGACAGCTGATAGGGCAGCCGGAGCTTCATGAACTGCATGAGTCTGGCAAAGCGTCCCCGCTTCAAGGCACCCCCTCTCTGAGACACACACATAACAACAACCGGCCGGCCGGCGGCACAGCGCGTAGCTTAGCCGGGGCGCGGTGAGTCAAAGCCCAGCGCCGTGCCCCCGCATCTCCCAGAGATTACCTGGCGCAGGGAACATGACAAGGACTGACAGCAGAAGGGCTGCTAATGCTATTTTAATGTGGGCCGGCAGAATGGGATTCTGTCTGGAGAAAAAGGCAGGCAGGGATGTCAGGGGGTGAAATAGAAAGAGGGATTGATGGATGCAACACCTGGCCTATTTTCCATCTCCAGACCTTGACTCAGACTAGGCACGCGGAGAGAGGAGGAGAACAATAAAAGAGGAAGAACTAGCATGACGGAGGAAATAACCTCTTGCTGCTTTCATCTACTGCAATTAATGCACAAAATTCCCCCATCACAATATTTTGCCGTCACTCACGCTGTAATTGTCAGGAGCAAATAAATGGGGGAAGGGGTGGGGGTTGACATGACAGAACGATGCAATCCAGAGCTGTCCTCCTGGATTTTTTATGGCTATGAAAGAGCTTCACAATGCAATTAGATAGAGGGAGTGTGACGAACCCTTGTGGCAACTGCAAAAACACACTGCCGGCAGATCCAGGCGTCACTCTCCGCCTCGGCCTCGATGGCCGGGATATGGCACTGGGGATGGTAGCCTGCAGAGAGGAGAGCGAAGACAAGAGCTGCTCACTTTCATTGTATTTCATTTTCAGTGTATTAAACGTAACATAATTACGCTATGGTACATCACTGACATGGCAGGAGGAGAGCATTCAGATTTTATACTTCTACTGCGCTTGCGATTACTCTTACATCAAGCCGATTTAAGATCATCAAAAAATGAAAAATATTAGGACGGAATAGGAAAAAAAAGAGCACTGCATAAAGGGTAACAATCTAGCCTTTGAAAGGTATTATAATGGTCATTCGTTAGCTCATAATATAATCTGCGAGAAATTAGCTTCGGTTATCTCACCATGGCGACACTTGAGACAGTTGATGAGAGGTTCTTTCAGAGGTGGAGCATCACAGATACAACAAACTTCCTCCACTCCAACAGAGACTGCAGAGAGAGAGAGAGAGAGAGAGAGAGGACAAGTAGATGTGAAATGGAGATAATAGCGAGAGAGCGAGAGAGAAGTGGGATGAGAGAGGCAGCAAAGAGAGAAAGTCAGAGAGGAGAAAAGAGTGGATGCAATCGAGAGTGGGGGAGGAGCAGAAGAGGGAGAGAGAGAGAGAGCACATTATTTATTTGTTTATTGACTCATATAATTGCCACTTCAATGATTCTCACATATCGTGCTCTCACAGATGTCTGAGCCACTGAAGTGCATATCTGGGTGTGTTCGACCAGAGCTAAAACGCAACAGCCTTCTCACACAGTAGTCTCTTTCCTCCACATGACATAAATCAGAATTGTGATTCACGGAAGACGATCAACCCTGCTCCTAATGCTGCCAAGACTTCTAATCTTTGCTCTGTTTCAATAGGAACACTAAGATCATCATATCAGAGAATGAGAGGGAGACAGACAGAGAGAGACAGAGAGAGAAGAGAGAGAAGAGAGAGAGAGAGAGAGACAGAGAGAGAAGAGAGAGAGAGAGATGATATAACCATAAAATGTGCAATAATAAGCCCTAGCTGATACTACATTTTTTAACATTAAAATTCAAATGGGTAAAGGAATGCGATGCTCAGGACTGTTCTGGTATAGTATGTATGGCCATAGCCAATGCTGAAACACGCTTTAATATAAACACTTTCTGTAGAATGTAACGGTTCGGTTTCTTAACAAAATAAATAAAAGAGCAGAGAATATTTCCCTTCTACTCTTGTAAGGACATAGATTAAACCACCAGTGTTTGGATTGCAAGCACAACTTCCTCCTGGCTTCCTCCATTTCGTCTAGCATTGTCTGCAGCCTATTTTAACCAGGTGTTTACTTCCTTACAACAGAGCCGGAGTAGAATCAAAGAACGTTTTTGGTATCCACGTTTTAATACGTTGAAAAGTCCAGGTCGCATTTATCAAACTTACATGAATGTATGTCTTTCCTCAAGACCCAGAACTCAGAGTTGTCCTCAAATCGGACCAAACAGCACTGTTTGACTCCATCCACCTAGGACAGAAAAAATAGATGTGTGCTATATGGGTACATCACAAAGGGAAGTTTCACTGAAATGAAAAAAGAGCAACGGAAAAAAAAAAACACAAAAAGTAGTGCACTCACTCTTTTAACATTGCCTAAGTAAAGTAGTCCATCACTCCATCGTGCTAAAACATCATCTCCTTCATTCACTACCCCCATCCTGCAAGGCAATGTGTGTGTGTGTGTGTTTTTTCAGAGAAAGAGTGAGAGACAGACAGAGGTAGAGAGAGCAAGAGAGATGAAGCAACAGACTTTCATTTCAGTAGGCTACCAGTCAGTATTAAGTTTTTCTCCAACAGTAGACGGGGAGAGCCCAAAACGCTGCAGGGCCTTATCATATCAGTAACAGAGGGCCACAAAGGGTTAAATTCACACTAAGAGCATAGCGACACTATACAGTACAGTACACTGAGTGGCATAAGTAAGTACACATTAGCACAGATGCAAACACTTACGGTGCCATACATGATATGATAAGAACCATACAATGCATGATGGAATCTAGTCACATTATATTATCACACTCAAACAATGCACGAATCCATTATTTCCCTGATGACAGACGAACAGAACAGATGTCAACTGTTGTGCATATTTAATGTTTAGACACGTTACGGCTCGCGTGCAAAAATTTATGCAGATGAATGCACTCAAGAAATTCGCTACACATGATCAAATTCACGAATCAATTAAGCAGCAACATAGTGACCGAAGCGATATTGACAAAAAGCTACCTGTAAAGTCGAACTCCTCTCCGCTGGGGTCACAGAGATTTCCGTGCAAGCTTGACATGAAATGCCTTTTCTCCTCTGTTTTTCCCCGTCACAATTACTGTCCGGTTATGTATGTGTCTGTGTGTGCAAGAGTGGATGTGTACGTGTGTGTCGGTGCCAAACCGAGTATGTCAGTCAACCCGTCAGTGAAAAGGCGTCTGTCCGTCTGTCTCTCTATCAGTCCGTCTTCCGCGACGTCGTTTCGTCATGTTCCCATCCCTTTCCTCTCTTTCCCCCTCCTATTGATGTTATTAAACGTGTTTGTCAGAGCAGCATGAGAATCAACCCGCGAGAGACGCCATCATCTCTGCCTCTCTCTCGACCGACTTGTTGTGACGCAGACATAAAACAGAGAGATCGAGTGGGAGGGAGATAGGGGGACCGGGGAGTGAACGGACCGAGAACACCTTCACATCTGTAAATTTGACCGATATTTTGATGTAAATTTCCTATCATGACAATTAGACTCTGCTCTAGAGTGTAATCGTCCCAAACCTAGGAGGGTGATAATGGCTCTCAGCGCCGGGTATTAATTCGCGCGCTGCTAATTAAAGAAAGTTGTGAGGCGACAGTCTTAATTGGTCCAGCTGAAAGTGCGCCGGGGACTGTTTGAGGAAAGTTTGAAAATGCCTCCTTGCCGCTTAAACCTAGAAAAAGCTGCCCACTGAGTAGTCTGCAGCTACATCCCGAAAAGTTCCTCGTGCAGCCAAGTCGCTTTAATGAAATATGATCCTAATTAAATATTCCACACAGGCACACCATGCCCAGGGTTCAGTCTTAGTCTCAGTTGATCGCTAGCCTATTTAAAAGCACGTAGCCTTATCCCTTTGTTATTATTATTTATAATATACATATATTTAAGCTACACCATCAGTCTCAAAGCTCGTAACCACGACTAACCAATGCTACAATTGAATCTCCACGTACATGTACATTTGCCTTTTCTTGTGAAACGCAGCAAATTTAAAGTAGCTGATCTGCACACATTTTATACGCATATGACGTGACAATTCTGTATAGCCTTTTGCTTTGGTTGCCATAATAGACTCAACTGCCAATAGTCTGTAGCCTATTGATGAATAATGTTTCGTCAACCAACTAAAGTCATATTTTAGCTAACAAACTTTTTTACGTTAGGCCTATAGCCTACTACAGCACATGTTCTAATTGTCTCTAACCCAAAAGAGCCTTAGGCCATTATTATTAAAAATTGAAAATTATGGGAGATACGGTGTTAAAAAAACTTCCAGGGAAATGTTTAGAGCGTGTGGGGGGGTAGGCCTACGTGGTTTAGTGACAAACCTGGGTAAGTTAACTCAGAGTAAGCCTCCTAATAGAAGAGCTGTATGGCTTCATTCTCCTCACAAAACAATGCCATAGGGCTCTTGTTGTTTCCCACTTACTCGGATTTAACTTAACCCAGGTTTGTCACTTAACCACGTACTTGGAATACCCCCGCTACCTGAAGACTGAGACCGAAAATACCTCAGTTTGGTCCTATAGGCTAGTTAAACCAAACAGGTAAGGAGGACTAACTATCACAAAGACGACATAACTTATGTAGCCTAGGCTACATATTTATCCGAGACTTTAAATCGCGACAACGTCTTAAATGCACGTTTGTTAATTAGTAAGCCAATGTTGTCATAAAATGGCTACTAGCAATTTATGTGCGCTGTATTTAACTTTCTTTTTTCTACACCAGGTGGCGATGACACCCCTCCCACTCAGTTCACTCAGTCCATTGATGATTGCTGGCCCCAGGCTGCTAAAAAAAGGCCAGGTCGAGGTTTTGACTATGGAGCAAAAATATTGAGGATTGTGTCATGGTAGGGTACACAATAATCGTTTGCCATGTGTACTGTCCATTTAATATCCTCCAACATACGCTTCCAAGGGACAAAACAGCAGTCATTCTAAAACCTTAACTGCGTGAATGCAATAAAAAATATAGCATATTGAAATAGCCTACTGTCGAAATACTGGGTCAAACAAATGTAGCCTATTGTAATAGCTGTTGAAAAAACACTGGGTCAAAACGACATGATATATGTACAAATGATGATAATGGAGTCTAAACAAATAAGTTGTTAGCCTGAAATAACTTTGTGCCCATCGTTTCTCATATAAAAACTGTCAGAAGATATCAACTTGGGAAATAGGCCTAGGCCTACAGTCAGAGAGACAACAGCATTCACGATCATTTGAATTCTTATCATTGTTTATGCGTTGAAAGAACGTCTGTCCCTTGGCTATACTGTTCAGGACATCACAGAGAGGCTTAGGCTTGGCCTACTCTCAAAAGTCACATGAACAAATTGTAATGAGTGAGTCATAAGCCTGTAGCAGGTTTGTGAGACTCAGATGGTCCAATTCAATGCTGACAGTGATTCTAGTTTTTCTTCCTAATATCCCATGACTTCCTTCGCATCACTTTGCCCCGAGGGATAAACTTAAATCCCTTTCATATCCAGAAATCCTCACTTCCCGTCCAGTTGCTGCAGTGCAAATGATTAGCCTAGTCGCCAAATAACAACCTCGAACGCCATGTAGCTGTGGAAAAGTCAAAGGGTATGCGCATCATTATGGCCTATGGCCTACTGTCATTATTTTCACTACCCTAAACCCTTACTGTGATGCCGAATAAACATGAACCATTTCCATTTCACACTCAAATTAGGCTACATGTTAGAAGCATACGTGTTGGGCGGAATTGGCATGAAAAAATGGATTTGAGTGTACTATAAAATCTTCCCTGTCAAATAGTTTGCCAGAGGTGCTCTGCCTCAATGCACCAAACGCGTTGAGCACGTAGCCTAAATGACAGGAACTGCGCCGTCAGAGCAAAGGGAGGGAGTGTGCAGCACACGGATACGTTCAGTTCACCAGTGTAATCACACGATAAGGCTTCACAGGCGACAGTGGGGAGGCAGAGATATGGAGGAGGAGAAACCCTGACTTCGGAGGCATCTGTGAATGAGACCGGATGGACATTGCGGTCGACCATTAGCAGGTATCATTTCACCCTTGAGGATACCGCAACGGTGTATGACCGATGCGAATTACGCTCGCCGAATCGAAGCATCCGAGCGCATATGAAGACAACGTAGACTACATACACGGAGGCGTAAGTTGCCCTGATTTTCAATAATGGTGCCAACCTTAAGTCGTATGTTTTATCTGTGGCCTATTAATTATGTCTCGGTTTGCCTTCGTCTGTAGGAGTTATTGTTACATGGTCTTAATCGGCGACAACCGTGAGTGTCCCTAAACTTTGTCATGTATAGGCTTTATGTCCGCAAGTTGTGCATTCAGTTGGTCTAAAGAAAAGACATACAAAGTCTGTCGACTGATTTAAACGGACTATTGTGCTTGTTTCGGGTGTGACCTACCTACAGTCTCACCCTACTGTACGTTATAGACACTCATACGTAAATATTTGTGCTGGTCAGCTGAGGCCATCTTGCTATGAATAGAGCCTATTGATAGAAAGTGAATGATCCAACAGAACTGGAGGGGTAAACATGTTGGAAAAGCCGGATCATTTGGGGCCCTAGTTAAGATGCGGTTTTATTAACATTTTGTTTGGTAAAAACCTAACTCCGTATAATTATCTTGGACATTGAGAATGTCATGTCAAAAAAAGTCTGTTGAAGTAAGTCTGTTCATCGTATGCGCTGTCCTGCTTCATTTAATTAGGCTGTGTTACATTTGGTTTAGTTCCAGGCTGGCTCAGGGCTTTGGAAAGTCTATGAATATGTTTTGTATTACCGTAGGTTAATGTTGAACTCAGACCCACCTGACCTCCATTTCTGCAGCACAGAAAGTGTCGTGGGTTAGGGCACTTGTTTTCCTGCCGCTGGTGCCTATCTGCACAGTAATCAAAATACCTCTCAGGGAAAGGGGAAGGGGAAGGAGGGGTTGGAATTCAAATTAGAAGTTGTTGCTCAGCAAGGGGAAATGTAAATTATGTAAACAAATGAAGCAGCAAGCAGGGTGAGGTGACACTCTGTTGCAATTCCTGCAATTCTCTCTCTCTCTCTCTCTTTCTAGCCATCTCCACCATGCTTTCCCGCAACCTGCGTACGGCTGCTGTGGACTTGCCTGGGGTGGGATCCAGGGATGTGCCTCTCATCGGCTACCGGCCCCTGCAGCCCGACACAGACCGTCCCTGCGATGGCTCAGGCAAAACACCAGGCACAAAGCAAACTGACACTGCACAGGTTAGGCCCAGTTTTTATTAGGGATGCACGATATATCGGCGGCCGATATATTATTAGCCGATAAGATAAGATTTAGGCCTACGTAAGGTCCGTCTGGCTACACTGAGCTACTTGAGCTTGGTTGGCTATACTTTTTCCTCAATATAATGTCAGCGGTGTGAATGTATTTCACCACTCTAACAAAATCTGTGGATATGCGTTCATTTGGGAATCTGTGCATCTCAAGATCCGCCATTTAACCTTAACAGAGCGGAGCTCAGCCCTATCTAGAGCCGTATTGTGCTGGTGTGTTTGCACTTTACCGCGCTGGTCGGGGAAACAAATAAACAAACTTGTTAGTGGGACGAGTACATAAGTAGGCCTAGTTCTAAGTTGTGTTTTAGTATTATATTGGCATTACTTTAGCTTGGGTTTTGTATTATTACCTAGAAATATGCTAACCATTCGTGCTTCAGTTCCAGACAGGTCATCATAATAAGTTATTAAAACCTTCCGGGGCTAACTCCTTTAATTTCTGCTGCAGCAGGTTGTGCGCAACAGAGTAGACGGACATAAGATACAGTCTGAGGAGTTGCAGCTTTATTCAGTTACCCGCAGTTGAAACTAAACGTTAAACTAAGTTTCCCTCACAAACTCTGATTTGGTCGCTATACTGTAGCTTATTCCAAGCTGAGCCGTTTATGAGCGTTTAGTCCTAAATGAAAACGATTCAAACTCTCTAGCCACTCACTCGCAATTCCACTGACGTCAGGTTCACTTAAAGGAGCCACACATACTGTAGGGCTAGGCTACTGTTATGTTGTTGACTGCCGTACTATTGAGGACTATTATGAGTTCTGTCCATCATTTGGTGGTAGGTAAAATTACTGCAATATGCTTATTAAATGCTTTCCCCAAATCACTTTTAACAAAATGTTTTCAAGAGTAGTATTATCGGTTATCGTATAGGTATCGGCCACAACAAACCAATAAATATCGGTTATCAATATTGGCCCTAAAATTCTATATCGGTGCATCTCTAGTTTTTATATGTGTCGGTGAAACCCTCCTCTTAAGCCTGTGAGAGGAGACCAGAAAGCAATCAGTGTCTTTCAACAGTAGTGCACCAGCATCAGGTGGGGTCTTCAACAGCTGTTTAAGAAATGTGTAAAGTGAGGTTAGCGAAATGGTGCTATAGGGTGCGATGTGTTATATGCCCACACAAAACTATGCCCAAATAACACAAATAATTTGTCTTTTCTATATTTCTGCACTTCATTTTCCAAAAGTAAAATAAGACTTAATGACTTAATTTTGCATAATCCAGACTTACATTTTGACTTAACAACTGAGTACTATATAATAAATAACTTATTAACGTGTGAAAACTTCACTGAGACGTTTTATCTATGTACTGTTATTTTTTGTTACTCTGCATATTACAGTATATGGTATATGCTACGGACGTGTTTTTTACAAACAATAAACAGTATTAGTATAGAGCATGTAGCAATTGTTTTAATCAATATTTTTTTAATAAAAAATAGTGCTATCAGTTTAAGCTGTCATTGGGCGTCAGGGTAGATTCAAAACCGAAAGAGCAGTGTGAAGAAACCCGCTGACTCAGCCACTGTTATTTGTTTTATAAACTCATCCTGCGGAGCGTATTTACAGTCAGAATATTTACAGGACGTTATCTTTGGCAAGAGTGAAAGAGAAATAGAGACCAAAAGAGAGAGAGAGAGAGAGAGAGAGACCACAAGAGAGACCACAGTTTCTTTGAATGCGTGGACTGGCTGACTGGCAACTTTTCACCACAAGTGGCCCTGTTAACCCTTATTGGGTGCGAAGCCATAAAGTTCTTATCAGCCTGCACTGAGAATGCGATACCCAGTGCACCCACACTAGATATACACATGTACATGTTGTGAATAAACACAAGAAACACTCACACACGTGACACAGGGGAACTCTTAGGATGACTAACCCCCCCTGCACGCACCGTAAGCAAAGTGTTCTGCAACTCGCTGTTGTGCTCTGCTTGCATGCTCATGTAGCACTCTGATTCGAGGTCCTAAATAAAGAAGTCACAGTGACTGACTCAGGCGGATGGCCCTCGCTGTTGTAACTTCCCTCTGTGTAAGTACGAGTCACATGACTGCCTGACTAACTGCACTGGGCTTCACTTGTGAATTATGCACGGAGGGGGTGCCGGGTTTGTGCTGTGACACACACTCGGGCTTTTGTTTCACCACCCCAAGCTCTGGTGTCACTAACCCCCCCACCCCACACACACACACACACACTGGAGCTGGGTCAGTAGTCTCATCCATTGAGGGATGTGCTAGCATTGGGGGGGGGGGGGGGGGGGGGGGGGTCTGTATGCATCCATGTGTCTGTCTGGCTAGAATGCTGCTCTGTGTCAAGTCTGCCCAGTGCACACCGCCAACTAAACCTGGGGAGATATGGGTCGACACATGACCCTATTTTCCACCACCAGTGTCGATCATTGAGATGTGATGTGTGCGAGTAACACACACACACGCACACACACACACACGCACACACACACACATGCACACACACACACACACACACACACACACATAATCCATACTGTTTCTAATCAGTCACATGGTTGTACTGCCTGAAACAGTGAGGGTCAGTTGACTGTAGGGCACCGCAGGCCAGTTTGCTCACAATGGGAATTTGAAATGGAAGAAGGGAAGGAGAAGGATTGCATGTCTGTGATGGATGAATGCATGAGAGGGATAGAACCAGAGAGGATGGAAGGAAGAGGTGGAACCCCAGAGGAGAGAGAACAGTGTGAGAGAAAGAGTCACAGACAATGGGTGTCTTTAAATAAACCAGTCTAAGAAGTATTTATGGGCCGCTTGCAAAAATAGGACATTTGCTCATAGTGCAAACAAACATGCAAGACGACAATAATAATACGTCCATAAGAACTCTCAGCTTATATTGTTGCACCTAAATCCCTAAGGCTTGGTGGGCCTTGGAAAAGCTCACAAAGCCTTCTGCATTGAGTGGTGTGTGAGTAAACATACAAAGGAGGCAAAGAGAGAGAGATTCAAAAGGGCTCTTTCCTGTTTTCTCCTCACAAGGCTGCCAGCATTTTAGGGATGTAGGCCGCCATAGGGGAACCACGGTTATGAATGGGGGAGAGGGGGGCGAGGGAGTGGAGGGGGGGGGGGGGGTTTAGAGTGGAAAAGCCAGCGGGTGGAGGGGTAAGAGGGTGCTTGAAGTTGGCGTGGATGGCAGCGTGACATGGTAACATGTCCTGTTTCCTGTGTTTGTCCACTCTCATTACGGACTTCCTGTGCGCAGAGAACAGAGCCCAGTGGTGGACAGAAAAGAAACAAACGAAGCAACGGACCAAACTGCAAGAGAGTCGCACATACAATCAGTCCTGAACCACCGTGACAGGATAGGCCTCGAGAGAAGGGCAGAACGTAGTCACACAGTAGCAGTGTGCTGCCTTCAATAGGAAGCATTTAATAGAGGATGTTTTTCCACAGTTTGGCTGTAGCACTTAATATTTTATGAGCTCTATGAAAGTAATTTACTTCAAAGTTCTTTAGTCTTGGAAAGGCAGGAGCAGGATTACCTGTCACTGTTCACACTTCATGGGAAAAAGGTCTCACTTGATTGGAACATGTGAACAAATGAAGCAGGAGGTTATGGCATTTTTATCCAAAATACATGTTGCCATTTTATAAGGGAACCCTGTCTCTATTTCAGAGAGATAGCTAAACTAGCTAGCAGCTTGTTTGAACTCTGGATGTGAAACTTAGTGTAAATACACATATCCATCTGGTGCCATTATCTTGAGCAAATATAATTTGTCCTTTTATTTATTTGTGAGCAAAGTTGAACAAGCCAAAAAAAACACAACGTAGTCTCTAAGAAAAGGCTTTACCACAGCAAGAGTGTGTAAAACTATCTGTTTTTGTGCTATAGTAATCAGTAAACAGGTTTAGCAACACTGGTCAGTTTGACCCCATGGGAGGGAGGAACAGAAAGAGATAGAGAGAGAGAGGGAAAGAAAGAGAGAGAGAGAGAGAGATGGAAAGAATTGTCAATAGCCAATAGCTGCAGGCCATTGGGACTCGTGCTTGTGATGGGTGTGCCCTGGTGACTTGACACCAGTGGGGAGGGGCTAGTGAGAGCCTCAGGTGTGTTTGTATACTTCAAAAACACACACACACACTCACTCACTCACTCAATAAGTGAGCTTGGCCAAGCAGGAGACAAAAGAAAGAAGCGTAGGGCGCAGAACCGGGATTGAAGGCTCGCTGCAAACAAGAAAGTGAGAAGCTGTGAGACAAGGAACTTTTTGAAGTCAGATGACCAGAGCTGCAGAAGACGCTCACTCTGTTTGGATTCTGAGTGTTTCCAGGAAGCTCCCGCTTCTGTCTGGACTTGTAGGCTCTAAAAGGTAGCGTTCTCCTCACACACTCTGTCTTGTCATCTCACTTCTCTGCTCTCTTGAAAATGAGATTAAGAACAGACCTGAAGTGTTTCACAGCTAAGCAGCAGCTGCGGCACCTTCTGGGAATACAGGATGAGATGTTTCTCTATCAAATCTGCGTCAGCTGATTATGAGTGTGAGCAGTATGTCATCCATGTATTTTTGACTCTCAAAAGTGAGGTGTGTGTGGGGGAGGGCAGTGAAACAGGGCGTCCATGTGGGTATTAATCAGGACTTGTTGAGCTTAGCCAGTTGAGAGACAAGGTCAGTTTTGCTCAGCATTCATGAGTTTCGTTACAACTATGGATTTCATGCATGAGTCAGTACGATGGTCTTTCTGTGCCCTACTTCATGAGCTGCACAATTTGCATGCTGTACCCGTCATTTACATCACCACTTGAAATAGATAAAAGAGGCCAGACCACAGAGATTACACTGCTAGGAGCACGCTTGTGTTACAGCACTTGTCAACATACTGACATTCTGCTGCCATATAATGGAATTTTCAGAAGCTGAATGCTCATAGAGTGTTGCAATGGGGTTAGCCGTTACAGGAAATGACACATGTTCATTGATTGGCTATGAGCAGCGACGACAAGGGATACGGTGATGTCATAAGCATTCTCATCCTCATGCATTTTTCATGACGGAAAGTCTCTGGATGCCTGTCACATAAGACGTGTGTTATATATGTGCTCATTTAGGCACACTGGTGAATGTGCTTATTTGTCAAATGAACTCTACAGTGATGCAGTGAGTATATTGTAAAACTGTATATAAGTTTATGTAAACTTTATTTTTGTTTATCATGTTCAGGGTCAGGAGCATGTAAGTTATGTATTGTCAGATATGATCTTTGATGATGTTGGTTTACTTGTAGCAGAGGGAATTTAACACCTTTCCTGTAGATATTTGAAATGTGTCAAATGCAGAAGTGTTTTTTTATGATCAGTGTACCGTATTTCATAGGGTTGTATGTTTAAATGATGTCTCTTTTTGTAAAAACAATGCTATTACTACAAAATACAACAAAATAAAAAAAATAGTGACATTCATTATGAACAGTGTGTATATGTTAATGTCCATTAACTTTAATGCATACTATTCTTTCTAATTACTTGCAAACTTCTGTTTTGATATCACCTGGTTTCCCTCTTTGGTTCACCATTGCAAGCATTCATTGTCTGTTGTTCCACAGGTAGAGACTTCACCCATGAAAACGACGTGGTACTGCCCGCTGGACCTGGTAGGCCACTTCATGCAGAAATGAACCACCATACTTAGCCAATAAGCGTTTTTTTCATAAAGTAGCAGTACAGCCCAGGGCTACAAAGTAGGGGCATAATGTTCTGAAGTTGGTCTTGGCTAATAGATGATAATGAGTTAAATTCAAACTGCATGGCCATGATGAAGCTGCGATCATGTGTAGGCCTATTTACTCGTGAAACAAATAAACACAGTATAAGCAAAGGCATGTCCTCATTACTGAAGAATTATATTTTAAGTGTAGCTCTTAGAGGAAATATAATGTTACACTCCTCTGTTTATATACAGAAGAAATATACAAAATGTATCAGTTGGGAAAGTAATTATGGAGTAATTATGGGCTTTTTTATGAACTGAACGTCTATAAGATGCCTATGATCGTTTACAAATAGAGGGCAGTATTTTGTTTTTATGTGCTATCTGAAAGGTAGAAGTATTTGATATGTATGAGTAGCTCTATTTGAGATTTTGTTTTGAAACTGGTAATCAAGAATCACACCTGCACTGGCGATACGACATTTTCTTCAGAAGCAAATTTCCTACTGCTAGGGCACCTCTGTGGCTTTGCTGATCAGTAATTTAAGTGGAGCAACTAGCAACGTTGCATATGAGCATTGCCTGTGAGACTTCCTGTATCTCAGAGATCTCACTCTCTGGCATCCTCGTTTCCTGTTCCCTCCTGTCATTCCATTAGAGTGGGAGAAAACACTTGACGTTGGATATAGTGTGATGTTTCTGCTCGCAAAATGATATCAATACACTGAGTTTATTCACATAATCATTCTATTATTCTATTTTGTAAAATAGTTTACTCTCATTTCATAGTGTGCATTATCTGACATTATCTGATACTTGCCCATAGTACGATATATTGGTATTGCAGGGAAAATACATAACAATATCAAATTGTTAGATGACCTGTTATTTGTTGTTAATCGGATAGGATCAGGACCCTTTTAGTCAGCTGATGACTAACTGGGTAAGGTCTTACTGTTAACTGGTGTTGAATACTGCTGCCTGAGGGCATAGATATGAATAGTTCCACTGTGTTCCTTTAAAGTGTGTTTCCCTCCCCTGCCAGTCGATGGTGTCTGAAGAGGAAGAGGATGGAATCATGTACACGGTGGTGGTGAAGCAACAGCATGGCCCCCCTTCTGGTCCTCTGGTGAGACTGCACTCTTAAGAGCCAACAGCCTCAGCTGTAGATTTGCTGAGGTGCTGTTTGAATCTACAGGCTATGGACCCGAGGAGTTTTCTTCACACTAGCATTTCCCAGTGTTTGCTCTTGCAGCCAGTGGTTTCCATGGTTTATTACATTGTAATTATCAGCTGGGAAAATCTTTTATCCTGCCTTATTAAAAGTGCATCTGATTGCTATCAGGGTAGTTGACCCTTGATTACCTAAATCAGGGCTGTTGTTCTGGAAGTACAAATGGCCACTGATGAGTAAAGTTGTGTATGCAGAAGTGTGTGAGTGTCAAACACAATGAAACCCCTGGCCTGTAGCATGTGGTGCTGCAGGAGCCCAGGAGCTAACTAAACAATATAAACAATGTTATAACAACATAAACAATGTTATAGCAACATAAACAATGTTATAACAACATAAACAATGTTGCAGATCAGAGAGGGACCAACAGGTCTGATACCACGCTGCCCTTTGCAGTCCCCCAGATCCCGCTCGCGGTGCGTGAAGGCCGGCACGGAAGAGAAGCTCGTCCTCCACCTCCTGCACGCCTACGCCGTGGGCGACTCGTCCTTCGTCTCCATCTTCCTGTCCACGTACCGCTCCTTTACCACCACGGAGAGAGTGCTGGGCATCCTCGCTGACAGGTACTGTACACAGCACAAGAGTCCCACAGGGTCACCAGGACAGAAGTGCATTACAGAAGCAATATCAATTCATACTGTGGCAAAGGCTCTTAGTCCTTAGGATTGAAATGGCTGAAATGGCTGAATATGATTCATAGAGGAGCAGTAGCACTGAATGGAATATCAAACAGATGAGGATGGTCAGTTAAAAATGCATTTGTCTTAAATGGATGTTTTTCAGACTTCCTCGACTTAATTCATGAGGGGCTTGTAGTTCTTGCCTTTAAGATTAAGCCTGGCATGAGCTGAAAGGACTGCTCTGTTGGAGCTATTGGGGCTAATCTACAGTAGATGGCTGTGAAAGAAACAGTGCTGCATCAGTGAATGTATTACTTTCCTTATAACTGTTGTAAGGAGTCCTAATGTTTATACTGATCAAAGTCCTGATCATGTGAACTGTTGATTAATTACTCTACCACATGATGGTATGACCTCATGCTGGGCCCATTGTCACATATGGCTGCTATAACAACTTTTGATTATATCTATAACCTTTGCCTTTTTCACAGGAGAAACTAACTAGGAAGCAGGAAATGTAATTAATGTGAACATTGTCATGTCTTGATTAATTCACTCTCACTACAACAATGGTCTCAAGTCACATCAAAGTACTCTCAAATCAGCTGACCTCCAACCATGTGATCCCAAATCAATGTAACCAACCACAAACTAGGTAGACTATTTAAGTGAGGTTCACAGAGCATTCTAGGAGCCATTCTGTAGTCAGAATCTCCCGCACCACTAAGGTGTGTAGTCATCATCCTCTGAGCTGGTATGTTCATTCTCTAATTGCTTCATATGGCTTCCTAAATGAACCTTTAACCTGTTTTCGTAACTTTCACATTATTCATTTAGATGTACCTTCTATAATGTATTGGATGAATAGTTTGTATCTGACAAATAAATTGTTATGCTTTGACCCGCATAGTTTTCTAGAATTTCTTTAGATATCCCTCAAAGTTTAAGATGTGCCAGGGGGAACGGCTAGGATTAGTCCCTAGGGCCATGGGGCTAAATCAGTGAAAGTAGGCATGCTACCAGGAGAACTGGCCATCGTATTGTACTGTGGTGGGTCACTGATTTTATTAGTAGTCTGGAATTAGACAGCTAACCTTAGCACACCCTGAACCCTCTGTAGCTTCGGTAAGATGTTCTGTCCAGATGAGTGGTCCAGGCCAGCACTATAGCCTCTGACCAACTTTCACACTAGGATCATTACTCAGTAAATGGTGCCTCCCGAATTAATTGGCCGAGGAGGGCCTTGCATACTATTCTTGGGGAAGTTGAGTCTAATTAAATAGCTAGAAGGCATTCTTGTAACAGTATCGTGGGTAGGCCTACATCGGCCTACTATGGATAGTAATATTACTTTGACTGAAACTTCTCCATATCTAGCGGGGTCAGAATCATTAGGTTAACAGGGGTTCTATAATCAATTGTTATTTCCAACAGCGCACGGACAGCTTCACGATTTCCTTCGACCAGTCCCAGTTCCCTCATTGGTCCTGACGAGTGACGTCTCACACTGTCAATGTTTCCCCTTCACTTCCCCTCTGTATTCTCTGCATTTGCTGGACTCTCAACATGTGTCATGTGTTTTGCTCTGATTCTAGATTAGAAAGCCCGCCGGGGGAGAGTACGAGGACGCAGACAAGACAGGCCTTCAACAAGTACGTCTGCAGGATGCTCCTCTCGTCAGCTGGAGTCATTTGATTAGGTTCAGAGAGGCACAAATCTAACATCTCCAACTGAGCCTGGCTGCTTCATTACATGAGTAACTGTGGGAGAAGATCTGATAGTAGTTAAGAAACTATGAGTTCAAATTCATCAAGGCTGATCTGGCAAAGTAAAGGCAATCAAGGCAAAATCTGTCACAGTTCACCAGTGAAAGGCATGTCTAAACTAAGTGACCTTATAAGGCATGCAAGAGATACTGCTCTGAAAAGTTACAAATCATTTTCATGACACACATTTTAATGTCCAAAAGGTAATAGTTTATTTGGATTTGGAGTTAACACATGGTTTGTTGAAATTAAACAGATAGTTTATTTATAATAGGAGTGTTTGTAGATAGTCTATAAGTGGCAAACCAAGTCAAGTTTCACCACTAGTGTAATGAGGTTACAAGACTTTAGCTTGGATTCAGAACCTTCGCACCTGCATTGCCCTCCCTCGGCCTCCTCTGGTAGTAGTATTTATTGATGTAGTATTTATTGGTTCTCACAGTCTCCTCTGGTAGTAGTATTTATTGATGTAGTATTAATTGTTATTACTAATTATTAAGTATGAAGTATTAATTAAGGTCTACTCTTGTATTGTAATCTTAATATTGTGCTCCATTTTGTAAGTTGTTTTGTATGAAACTGTTTGCTAAATTAATGGATGTGTGTGTGTGTGTGTTGGGCAGTGCTGTGTGTAGCGTCTTCAGCACGTGGCTGAGCGAGTACCCGGAGGACTTCCGCTCCATGGGGGACGCTGCGTCCCTGCTGCGCGTGGCTCCCCTGCTGCCCAGAGACCCGGCGGGGGCCGAGCTGAGGGCGCGCGTGCTGGGGGTGGCCGAGGAGCTGAGCGAGCGGGAGTTGCTCTCCGACCCGCCCAGAGGTGAGAGGAGAGGCAGAGTCCCTCAGCATTGCCGTGGTTTCCCTCTCGGCGTCCACTTCCTGCTGCCTACCTCTTTGGTCCCTCAGGCATTCCCACGGATCTGGATTTGTTTAATCTGCCTTCGCTTGCTCTGCCTCACTGTCCTCCCCTGTCTGTTTTGTCTCACTGTTTTTAATTACTCTGTCTCTTCTCATTTTCCCATAGTATTTTTAATTGCCAAAACTCTTTGGTCATTTTTACATTCTTATTTGATTTCAGTGTCTACATGGCATTGCCATCTTTGTGTCGGTTTCGGCTGGTTTCTTCCCTCTCCTTTTTTTCGAGCTGTTCAGTCTCTGTTCCATCTCCCCGTTGTTCTTGTCTGACTTTGTCTGACTGTGTAAAACGGGGCTTTTATGCAATAGGACAACAACTGTGTACTGTAGTCTTGTGTGGCTGATGTAACATGTGCTAATGTGCTCTAATACCTAGTAGAAAGGCTATTTAGAAAAGAAATGGTTGTGTGTGTTGATCTTTGTAGATTATGTAGAAGTGTTTGTAGTAGTGTTTTGGTTGCACTGTTTATAAATGTATGTGTATAACCTACCGGTTATTTTCTTTTCCAGACAGGGGTCTGTCAGTGAGTTCCACAGGCGACAGGACACAGTTTGATGCCTCCCACATCCTGGGCTTCCCCGCCAATGTGATCGCTGAACAGCTCACCAAGATCGAGACGGTGAGTCTAAGACAGACATCAGCAGTGGATGCATCACATTTATTTACTCATGGGCTCAAATATAGTCAGTCATTTTTTTCAGTGTCACATTTTCTTCATTGTCTTTGAGTAATACTGCCTGTGTCATTGTTAATGTAGTTAAGTAACTCTACAGTAACATTAATCAGTTAAAGCACAAAGTCCTTAAATACAGTACAGAAAGACTAATTGTTGTCTTTTTCAAGACAGCCATGTTTGCAGTATATGCTGAGGGTGTTGTTTTCACTAAATAGAATCATCAGTGTAGAATCATCAACATCATTAATCATCAGTGTAGAATCATCAACATCAATGCACCAGACGTTGTTTTGGAAACTTCATAACGATGTGTGATCAGATCAGTGTGATATTGTTCCTTCTGTTTGCAGTAAAACTGTATCTCCAAGGCAGAGACCCTGAAAAAGGGCTTCACAGAGAAAATAGATAGAAAAGTCTCTCCTTTTATCTCTGTGGGTGTCTGTCTGTCTGTCTGTCTGTCCCTCCTCCTGTCAACGGAGCTATTTCTGCAGTTGAGAACCAGGAATATAAACTGTGTTAGTGTTTGGTTGCCTAGGTCATTTACATAGGTTGGCAGTCCATGGACTTTGCATTTGGGGTGGGGGAGAGGGGGGTATATAAAACAAAGGCCACACAGTTGGCAAAATAGTGCTCCATATCAGCTGTTATAGGAAGCATGTTTATTTCTAGAAAAGACAATGTTTCTTTTACCCTGTAAAACTCATAATAGAATGCTGAACTGCTGTAATCTATTTTAAATTATAATTAGATTATTCAGAAAATGTGATTCCCAATTCAAATGAAATAAAGTATATGGAATCTGTCTGACCGTCCTCCCATCACAGGAGCTGTTTCTGCAGCTGGTGCCCTACCACTGTCTGGGCTCGTTGTGGTCCCAGCGGGACAAGAAGGGTCGCGAGGGCCAGTGCTGGTCAGTGCGGGAGACGGTACGGCAGTTCAACAGGCTGGCCAACGCCGTCAGTGCCTCCTGCCTGTGGCGGACGGACCTGCGCAGCCAGCAGCGGGCCCGGCTGGTGGAGAAGTGGATCAGCGTGGCTGAGGTCAGTGCAGGTCCACAGCGGGTCTGTCCCTGCTCTGCTGCTTTGTAGAGTTGAGGCGGAGCTCCAGCTGCAGGAGTTGTGCTCTTTTCACACATCACTTGTAGTTATCTCTTATTGGCTCTTGGACATTTACCAAAGCATTGTTTATCCAAAACAACTTATCTACTTCTCCATTTCGTAAAAGGACCCTCGGGCCCTATCCCTAACTGTCTTGGCTTTTAGTAAACATCTGCATTTTGTCTAAGGCTTAGTTTAATTTGAACTTTTTGTTTTTGCAAATCAAATTAGTTGATTTTATAATAGTGCAGAAAATGACTAAAGTGTATTTCACTTGGCCCCTTTCTTAGCCATGTTCTGTTTGGCATCTGAGAGCTGGGAAAGCAGTGTAATTGAGGTCATTCTTTCCACATTATTCAGAACGAGGCTGTGCATGTACAAAGCTCAGGTGTTTCCTGTGTCTCTTCCGTAGGCCTGTCGTGCCAGAAAGAACTTCTCCTCCCTCTATGCCATTGTGTCGGCGCTCCAAAGTAACCCCTTGCACAGACTGAGAAGGACTTGGCAGGAAACTGACAGGTGTGTGATGGGAAGAGATTTCTCTCAATTCTTTTGGCTCATGTTGAATTTTGTAACGCTTTGTGCCTCTGCAGTGAATTTTTAATGTTTGCAGCTTATAAAAGAACGTGCATTGAATATAACGTGCATTGAATTGTATAACAAATTTGAAATGATCAAAATGTTGTAAGGACAGTGAAAAGTGCTGTCTTTTTTGATGGAGTGTAATGAATCATTTGTGAGAAAGGGGAGCTGCAGCCAAAACTACTGTTGCTTTGTTTTGACAACGGCAGGGAGGCGGTAAAACGATACGAGGAACTGTCGTCCATATTCTCTGAGCAAAACAACTACTCACAAAGCCGCGAGCTCCTCAAGGAGGTGAGTCATGGATTAATCCGTTAGCGGCAGCTCTGCCGAAGCATCAGCCTCCGTCTCTAATGCACTACATGACACAACTTGAAAGGCAATTCTGCCTGCTTTGCTCTGTCTCTACAAGGGAGACACCCAACGTGACGGAAAAAATATAAACAGAACTGCGGAACTTTGTGCGCCTTGTGTGTGTATTTACATCCTTACTGTGTAAATGAAGGGGTTTATGTGACTGAATTTGAATGCTGGGTTAGTACTAGAGAAATGGCTGATGCTTTGCATGTGTTATGCAGATTGTTCGCATCCTTTCAGTATTTGAAGAGTTTAGTTCAGTTCATGTCTCTAACCACGAGGCTTTCTCTTCCTTTTCAGGAGGGCACTTCCAAATTCACAAACCTGGACTCTAAGGTAAGCTATTGGAAAAACACAAGGTTAAGACGTGTCTGCATTTGTTATCTGCATTCATTATAAGCCTCTAAGGTATATGACACATTGGTTCCTACCTCTCATTGCAACGAGCGGTGCTGAACTGTATGTTAATGGGTTCAAGTTTTTTGCCTGACTGAAACGTTCCTTGATCTCTGTCCTGGTCTTGCAGTCCAGTGCTCAGGGCACGGTGCCTTACCTGGGCATCTTCCTCACTGACCTCACCATGCTGGACACGGCTGTAAAGGACAAACTGGAGGTGAGCCCCCTCTGCCCCCTCTTGTGTGGCATCTGCCAAAAGCCTATCACAGAAAAGTCTGGCGCTCTGCCAGAAATCTAGGAATGGTTGGTTTATTTTATTTTTTTAAAGAACCAAAGATACAAATTATTATTAGGTTTTTTACATTTTTAGATCACACTTTTGTGTTTTAGTCACGCCTAGTTGTGGGTGTCATTTTTTCTAACAAGAACGACAATTTCAGACACAAAGACAAGACACAGACACAAACAAGTTGAATTCCTTGTGCTATTGGTAGGGCATTTCCCACAATGGGCGATCAACAACCAAGTCTATTCACATTACAAAGCATGATTCAACAGATTCAACAACAATGCACAACTGGCTTGTAGCAGGCACTCCTTCATTAGATTAGATTAGATTAGATCCAAATTAATTGTCATTGTGCAGAGTACAAGTACAAAGACAACGAAATGCAGTTTGTGTCTAACCAGAAGTGCAAAAAAGCAGAAAAGTACAATGTGATATAGAAATATAGTGCAGTGTAGACAGTAGTATACATATGGTGGTTTAGAGTAATATATAGAAGTATAAGTATATATACTTTTTTGATCCCATGAGGTGAAACACACACTAATCCCAGCGCAGTGAGCTGCTTGCTACAATGGCGGCACTCGGGGGATATAAATATGTGCAGTCAGTGTATTAGCAGTTACTTTATAAGAGCAGAATAAATATGACTATGTAATATGAACAATTTATGAACAACATGTACAGATATGTGCAATGTACTGGCAGTACCATTATAACAGCATAATATAGATATTTGCAGTGTATTAACAGAATAATTATAAGAAAAACAAAATAAATGGATATTCAATATGAACTATATAGACAGATATGTACAGTATGTACAGCTATGTACAGTGTGGTAACAGTACGGAGAGACCTGTAACGCCTCCCGGAGGGGAGTGGGGTGAACAGTCTGTGGTTGAGGTGAGAACAGTCTTTGATGATGCTGCACGCCTTACATACAAATAAATACTGATATGTATACTTATATACACACACAATAGAATTTCATCACAAATCAACACAGTCAATTCCATCACACACAAATAAGAGGAGGTTCCTCCGCGGAGTGCATGCATCCATTCACTGGACCAAGAGCAGAGGCAGACGAAGAGGGAGTAGAGGTCGTACAAGGTCACCTGGATGGCCTCGATCATAGACTGTATATATAGAGTCTATGGCCTCGATGGAGGGGAGTGAGGAACCGCTGATGCGGTCATGGGACAACATGTGCCAAACCCTGATCTTCCGCATACTATATGTAATCAACATTTATAGTCAATGTTTATGTGTAAATGAACATGTCCCACCTGGCTTATGGGAAACGCTACCAGCAAAAGTGTACTTAGTTTTGAGTTGTTTCTCACTCTTTTTTTATCCATTGTAGAGTAATTTTGAAGTTTTAAGGTTGACATTTGGTGTGAAATGTCTTTGCAATGACAAACTCTTGTTTTGCAGAATGGCTACATCAACTTTGACAAGAAAAGGCGGGTGAGTTCATCTTCCGTGACACAGACTTTTTACATTGTCTTCAGCCCCTCCCCTCTCGACACGGAGAATTAAGTATGTGACCCTTAATGGCCTAAAGTGGCGGAGCATTATTAGTGCATGCTGCATGTGTCCTGTGGGTAGTGTGGGGGGGACCTATTGCTTTGTAATAGTGGGAAATGTTTAAGACCCAGTACATTAGCCAAATGTGTAGCATAGATATTCCTTTTTTTAATTTATAGTTTATTAATGTTTAGAATCAGATACATTTTGATGAGTTTTCAAATACTGTGTATATAAAATATGATACACACATTTTCAAGTGTTACAAGAGAAAGAGTAATCTTTTCCACATCGCATATTCAGTAAAGTAAAGAAACACAATCCGGCCTATTAGGTGTGACATAGTTAAACCATCTTTCAGCATAGATATTCCATGCACACTGGTACTCAATTTAGTGACAGTGCCATGGTATCAATAAGTCATGTGTAGTTATCATCGCTGGTGAGGTTCCATCACTGAAAGTTCCTCTTTGCCCCTCCTCTCAGGAGTTTGAGGTTCTCGCCCAGATTCGTCTGCTGCAGTCTTCCTGTAAGAGTAGCACCTTCACCTCAGATGAGGGCTTTCTGTACTGGTACCACAGTGTACCCTCGCTCAACGAAGAGGAGAGGTGAGTGGGATCAGGGATCAAGGATATTATTGAACAGTTGGATCAAGGATCAAGGATCTTTGATAAGAAATAAGTTGTTGCAGGCAATTTCTCTTTCTTTCTCTCTGTCACTCTGTGTGTGTGTGTGTGTTTGTGTGTGTGTTTGTGAGAGAGAGAGAGTGTGTTTCCGAATGATACACACATGTTTTTGAGAGATGCCTCATGTTTGATCTACATCATATTTCTCATGGTAGAGCCAGTTGATCAGAAAGTTTACACAATGTTGTCTTGGGTTACAGCTATAGATTATCCAATCAGATTGAAGCTCCCTGTGAGCCCAGCCCTGCCCGCAGTGTGAACCCTACTGTGATCATCACCCAGTATCCCAAGTAAGCCACCGTACTCACAACTTTCACCCTCAGCCCTCACCTACCCACTTACGCGCACTCTCAAACTAACCGACAGTCCTTTCACAACATCCTTAGCACTCACTTCTACCCACAGCATTACCTCACAGCGCTCTCTCTCTCTCTCTCACACACACACACACACACACACACACACACACACACACACACACACACACAGACACACACACACACACACAGACACACACACACACACACACCACCCTTTTACAACCGTTACAACTCAGAGTTCACTTTAGATCGACATTCTGTTATTTTCCCAGTTCACTTCCTCATTTACAAACATTATTGTAAAGCCATTGGTTGTGGGTACAAAACATCCTCCTCTGTCTGTCGTCCTGTAAAGCCTGCCCCACATTGAGCCTCTATTTAACAGGACAGTGAGGAGATGGAGGAGAGGAGTGAGAGACGGAGATGGGGAGTGATATTAGGAAATGCCCTCAGGCCAGACTTGAGCCTGGATCTCCGTGGGAACTGAGACTGTTTGTGGTGGGATGCGCTTCGGCTCCCGCATTCTGACCTTTTTTTTTGACCCTTTACCTGTTTGCATCCCTTCTGTTACCATGTGCTGTTCCTAAAGGAAACAGCTGAGGGATGGGGCAAAGCCCAAATGACTTTGTACTGTTTAAACCAGACCCATCTTTGTTTCTGCATACCACAGGAGTCATACTGACTTAATTTTTGAGCTAATGAAAACTCAGGCGGCAATGAGCGTGAGATTCATGCAATGGACACTTATCTCACTCCCTCATGCCACACATAGCTTTTCACAACATAACTTTTCACCTTCGTTTCCCCTGATGAATTTATGATTTGTTAGATTAAACTAACCAGGAGATCTGAAACAGACAGCATTTCTCACTTATGGATTCTAGAGAAACCTGCATATCCTGTATCAGTAGACATGCATATTGTAATCAGCTGCAATATCTCAAGGGGAACTTGGGTTCAACTGGGAACTTCCTAGAACTGCTGTACTTTGACTCATCAGACTTAAATGTCATTACATCCACTGTGTGAAGCGTTTTCCAATGGATTGACTCAAGTGCCGTTCGTAATACATAATCAATAGGCTTTTCTCTGCTTCCTTCACCCTCTCTAAGAGCACTTGGACCACTTAATGTAGTACATTACTGACTTTAACCCTCTCTCTCTCTCTCTATCTCTCCATCTCCCTACATTCTCTCTCTCTCTCTCTCCCTCTCTCTTTCTCTGTGTAGCTTAAACTCTGCTGTGTGCCGTACCTCACTGGAGGCGGACGGATTATTTGACTTCCCTTCACCAGTCAACCAACTCTTGTCCAAGTTGGCAAAGGTATGTGCTTGAAGATTAGACATTACATCGTGACACAACACTGTGTATAAACAAATAAACTTGAAAGTAATGGGGCTGTGGCAGAACTGGTCACAGCGCCAGTACCACATTTGGGTTTGACTCCGGGCCCGGGTCATTTCCTGGTCATACCCCATCTGTCTCTCCCGCCCGCTTCCTGTCACTCTCTACTGTCCCATCTGATTAAGGGCACAGAAAGACTCCAAAAAAGAAAAGAAAGTACCGGTAATGTAATATGCAGTATTTTTATTGCTGGATTTTCTCACCCAGCTATCAAGTTCAAGTTCAAGTTGTTCAAGTAGTTTATTGTCATGTACTCATAAAAGAAATTATAAGTAATGAAATTATTGTGCTCAACTGGTGTGTGTGTGTGGGGGGGGGGGGGGTTGAAATGATGTGTGAGTGTGTCTGTGTGTGTGTGTGTTTGGGGGGTATGGTTTAATGGTGTGTGAGTGTGTCTGTGTGTGTGTGTTTGGGGGGTATGGTGTAATGGTGTGTGATTGTGTCTGTGTGTGTGTGTTTGGGGGGTATGGTGTGTGAGTGTGTCTGTGTGTGTGTGTTTGGGGGTTATGGTGTAATGGTGTGTGAGTGTGTCTGTGTGTGTTTGGGGGGTATGGTGTAATGGTGTGTGAGTGTGTCTGTGTGTGTGTGTTTGGGGGGTATGGTGTAATGGTGTGTGAGTGTGTCTGTGTGTTTGGGGGGTATGGTGTAATGGTGTGTGAGTGTGTTTGTGTGTGTGTGTTTGGGGGATATGGTGTAATAGTGTGTGAGTGTGTCTGTGTGTGTGTGTGGCGGGGGGGGGGGGGGGGGGGTTGTAAGCCTCACATTTACTCTATATTAACTTTTAGAACTCTACTAGATAAAACAGAACAGTATTTTTTTTGTGAATGTATATAAAAATGTATATAAGAGCAGTTATGTTATAAATAAGTTTATGTTATATATATATATATATATATGGTTTATTTTAATAAACTGTAGAAGAGCTTTTTGTGTTAATGTTTATGTCTGTATTTCCTCAGCACATGAAATCCCCATCTGTCTCCTGCCTGGATGTTGACTCCTCCCCTCCTGTACCAGCTGACCACCCCCCCATTGCACTGACGCCATCCACACCTGTCAAATCACACCGCCGGTCCGTCTCTTGCGGCAACAATCCCACCAGTAACAACCAAGGGTCGGGGCCCGACATGCGAATCGTCCGGATACGCATGGATCTGCAAGATGGAAATTTGTACCGAAGCATTCTGGTACTGTAGTAGTCGTTCTTAATGACATTTTTGAATTGGATGTCAGTAAACAACATCATCTGTCTCTTTTTGTGTGTGTGTGTGTGTGAGCTGAGAAGCACAGATGCTGCACACCGTAGCTAATGAAAACTCCTAGCTTGCTGTCATGCACCGCAGGCTTCTCAGTTTTAATATTTCTTCGCTCCTCGTTCTTTTTCCCTCTCCCACTCTCATTCGTTTGTTCTGCACTCCCCCAGGTTACGAGTAATGACAAAACTCCCTCGATAATCCGCTCAGCATTAGAGAAGCATAACCAAGACCCCACTGAAGCCTCCAAATACGAGCTCATCCAAATGCTGCCGGAGGGGAAAGGTAGTTGGAGTCTGCTCATGTTCTGTGTTTGCTTTGCATAATCATGCCCAAGTGTCTCTCACAGCTGTCTTGTCTTTTGAGTGCAGTGGAACAGAGTGGGGTACAATATTGTCATTTGTCTTTCCAGAGTTTACAACTCACTAGTAACAACAGTAACTTTGGCAGTAAGCGTCACTGCCAGAGTCAGAGATTTAATCCAGTGAAAATATGGATGTAGCGTGTGTACTTTGGTAAAAGTATTCAAACAGAGATCATAGCAGACATACATCCAGCATATGTACTATACACACAGCTTTATTTGTATACATACATGTGTTCAGTCACAGCATTAAAACAAGTGTCATCCAGACATAGTCACTACTCACATAGTCATTCAACTTTGAGTCCTTTTGGTGTAGTGAGATGCATTCACAGCAACTTCCTTATGTGTTCCAGAGCTGACCATTCCTGCCACAGGAAATGTCTTTTACGCCATGACCTCATCGAGTGTTGACTTCCTGCTGCGGCGACGCAAGGGAAGCCCGCCGGCCGGCTCCCCGTCCACCTCCACGGAGACCAGCGCCACCTTCCCGCGGGTCAAAAACAAAGCTCATCGGCTGGTCCGCACACTCTTCTGATGCTCCACGTGGTGCCCACATCCAAGCATTCACAAGTGACCTACCAGGACGGGGTGTGCTCCAGGTCCAGGCCCACAGAGTGATCCAGTTCTTCCTCAGCACAACTGTCGAGCCTAGAGGTGAAGCTAATCAGCTGGCCTTGTGTATGAATGAATGAAGCAAAGCCCTGGACTTTCCCTCTGGACCCTGACCCATTGAAACTCTGCCAAGTACCAAGAGCCCAAGTACTGACTTAATGAGGAAGTCAACATAGGAGATGTATAAATAGGAGTGAGACATATTTTTGAGGACCAGCTCAGTATATATAGTATATATATATACATATTTTATTTTAATGAAACACATTTCATATGCCTTGTTTCTTTTACTAGGGACAGTTGCAATGGCCCTAATCGAGAGGTTTTCATTAAGATGGGTGAGAAGTGCAAGAGGTTCTTAGTGAAACTGTCTTGTGTCCAGAGAGCCACCTGTTTGCCTTCAGAATCAGTCAGAGATGGTCTTCCTCATTCTGCAGTAGCACAGCACAGGTGAACTAACTGCAACATTACACTAAGCTAATGGTGAGCACTTACTGATGGTACGGCGGACTCCTCCAGTGACATTACCTGACCGCACTGTTCCATACGCGACTGAATGCCTGACCATCCATGTTACCAAACCAATGTCTAAAATATGCATTATGTTTCAACTATCGTGAAGTACATTACATTTCCGCAAAGTACTTGAAGCACTGCCGGCAAAGCTTTGACAAAATCTTTTTGACATTATCTTAAAAAAATATGCAAATATTGGTTTATGTAAAAAATACACTTGAGAGCAACACAAGCTGGTATGTATATAATGCCTTATTTGGGGTGTAGTTGAAACTGTTGAGGAACAGTTGTCGTTGGTTTGCTGTTGGGCTCTGGTGACACCTGGCTGCCTTTTACTGTGGTGCTGTTGACGTCTCTCTCCTGAGACTGAGGCTTTAAGAAGGGCTAGGAAGAGGAGACATTCCTGTTTCTTTGTGTGTGTGTGTGTGTGTGTGTGTGTGTGTGTTCTGTTTGTCCCCTGTTGTTGCCTGTAGTCTGTTGTGGTTAAGTGCCTTGTGTTCTCAGGTGCCCTTGCCTTCATGCATGCTTTGAACTGCACATGGTCAGAGTTCAAAGGTCAAGAGTAATTTCTGTACAGTATAATGTGTCTGACCAATGATTATGCACTACAGTACGTACTACCTGGTCTTGATGTACAATAAAGTTATGTTTTGATACCATATTAGTGTGTCTTTTACTGAATGATTAAATGCTAACTGCAGAGTGATTACTAGCTGTGAAGAATCTGAGTGGGGATATCGGCACTCATGGAATGCCTATTGTCACTGTCACAAATATTGTCATTATCATTCAACCTTGGGACCTAACTGTTGGATATATTGCAATTTCAGTGTTATTTATGATAATTATACAGATTGGTGTAATATTCATACAGAATAGGTAAAACAGTCATTTATTCCATGTAAAACTGATATATTATACTTATGATGTGTACAAAAATATAATATATTCTATCCAGACCTTTCCCCATGAATAAAAAATGAAAATGTACAACATAAGCTGTGGAAATGGACAGTCAGTGGCATAAACCTGGAACTGTTTAAGAAACATAAACATATTCAGATCTCTGCATTTAGAATTCATTATCTATCATTAAAAATCCAGATGGACCTTGCGCCTCAACAGATGCTAAAGCATAATGGCTCTCAGCTTCCACTAACAGCTTCAGATGTCCAAAAATACTGTAGTATGCATTTACACTTGGCCTCATCCATACAATTTATTACCGTTATATTCTTCAGATGGGTGAATAAGAGAGTACCATTTTATTTAGAGTACCTTATTCCCTCTCAATCTATGTGTAATGGTCCTACTACTAGTGCTGCATGTTTGAAGTCTTCCCCTACCTGATCTCTTTAACAAAATGAACCCTTGTTTGGCTGGTTGAGGTATGATTAGAAACATGGGAAAGTCCTTGACCCTTAGAAACATGGGAAAGTCCTTGACCCTGTGTGCATTAGTGAGTGTGTCACTGCCAGCCTGCACCCCTCAGCGCAGTGTCACACTCACTAATGTCCCCTTTGCAGGAAAGACACTGGAGGGCGGCGGTCCGGTAGGCCTTCCACACGACGGGGTCCTGGAGGCAGACCGTCCCCCCTCCCCTCAGTTCCTCGGCCTCGTCTCGGTTGATGTCCCCCACACACACCCAGCCCCCCGAGCGTCCGCTCTCCGCCGCCGCTACCGCCGCCCCACTGCTGGTGTCTGGGCCCGGACTCACAGCCCATTTGGAGTGGTCGTGGGTGGCCTTGTAGGTGAAGCGCTGGCCGGGGGCGAGCTGTGCTATGTCCAGTACCGTCCAGCCCAGCGTGCAGTCGGACTTCAGGATCCCCCTGGATCGCTGCCAGAACTGCACCAGCAGGTTGGACTGCAGGGTGGGTGCTACCCAGGCATGATACAGATCTAGTCATGAAGGAGAAAAACACACAGAGCTCATGGCATACAGTAGGTTAGGATAACACAGTCTGGGCTGGAGTCAAAGCAACTACCTGCAACTTGTGAGGGTTAATTTTACACATAAAGTCCCAGACAGAAAAATTACATTACAATATATGGTAACACTTTACTTGACAGTATCGACATAAGAGTGACATGACACTGTCATGACACATGAACCCTAACCCTAACCCTAATCTCTAACCTTAACCCTAATCCTAACCCTAATTTTAACCCTAAACCTAAACTTGTTATGACAAAAAACGAATGGCAATTAATAACAGACTTGTTTATGACACGTTCATGACAGTGTCATGTCACTCTTATGTCGATACTGTCAAGTAAAGTGTAACCCAATATATTTTGAAACAGTCAAAAAGACAATCAGTACAGATTGATTTAAACTAACTTTACACTTTCACTTGCACTTTAGTTTTCAGCAGTATGCTTGCTATAAACCAGTGCTCTTATTTGCCTTTTCATATAAATAGCACATGGTAAAAAGGGCCCACCATTCTTGAATGACGCTCCTTTTGCAAAGCTGATAAACTGTGATCCACCCAGGGAGGTGAGCGTGACACTCCGATTGGCCGCTGTGGAGGAAACATCTGTGGCGCTGACATTGACACCCTGTCCACACAGGCTCACCAAGGAGGGCACGGAGGAGGCCAGCGCCGGGGGGACGTGGCAGTCGTACACGTGGGGCTGGTTGATCTGCAACTGCTCCCCTGCAACAACAAAAAGAGACGACAGCCGCCCCACCCGCTCAGGTCAGGCTAGCATCCCCTTTCAATCCATCCATGGCATCCGCTCTGCAGTAAAGAAAGTGTGTGACACAAACGGTTTCACCCGCCCCACCAACACCATCATTTCTATCATCGCCCCTCCGCCTCCCCTCCACCCGCAGCTGGTATCACACAGCCATGACAAGAGGCACTCAACACTCTCGACATCTCATTAATGTGAGCCACTGAACCATACTGGAGGTATGGGGGCCCAGCCTTCTCATTGTGCTGCACATCACATTTGCATTGCCTGAGCCCCCCCCCCCTCTGATGGAAGACGGAGGAAGGGAGGGGGGAAAAAGGCACACATTGATGGCAACCCGTTTACCTATGCAGTATATGAGCACTGCGGCGTCAGCATGAAAGACAATGATTTCAACATAACAGGAACCTACTGTGCAAATACGGCACAGTGTGAACAGGGCTGTCACTATGGTTACGCTGCCAGTTAGAGGGATTACTTTCACTGTAGCTATGGTAACAGCACCACATGCATGATCTGCCAGCGAGGCTGTAGAGGTAGCACTCACAGGCGACCGGAGTGAGTTTTTGGGAGAGATCCAGCGCGTATCCGATCTGGAACGCGGTCAAGTTTCACATAACTACCCCTTACTGCAGCCGCAAACATGTGCATCTTAGCAAACACACTGAGGGGGACTCACCAATGACTCTTGTGCAGGGATGCTACAAATGTCTACATAGGATAAGCATCATGGTTGAGATTAGTCTAAATAAAACTAGGAAACAGGCTCATAATCATTTATAACTGAGAAAGTGGGCAATCATTAATACATTATAATTGATCAAAGACTCAACCTTAAGAAAACAAATTTCAAGTCACACCATCTGTGAACTTTGCTCATGGCAACTGAGAACATGCAGCTGTTTGGAGCTGAGGTTCCTTACAATAAATACTTCCACAGAACATGTGGTGTGAGGTGCACATGCAGAATGTTTACGTTATTACCAATGGTCTGGAAACGTTCCAGTGGGTAGGATACACAGAGGAAGTTCTGTCCATTGATGACTCCGGTGCTCGGGTAGGAGAACTGCCCCTTAGCTTTCGAGGGGGGGAAATGGGGAGTACTGTGGACCAGCCAGAAGCCACGCTCTTTGTCAAACAGGACAACGCCTGGGAATAAAGACAGGGTTCACTTGGCGAAAACAACGGAATATACACATGAATCAGAGTAGAGGGAATATTAAAACATAAGGACATACATTGCCTTTATATGCATTGATTTCACTCAGCCATACTTAGTATTCAGTATCCATAGGTTCGACGTATGTAATATTCAATAATGAAATTCAATTAACTTTTCACATTGGAACATACAATATAGTTAAATAATGCACAATACAATGATACATGCATAGGGTTAGGAATACATACAATATTAACATAGAAATTAACACAGAAACACTGACATTCTAAAAATCGCTTTTTATACCACTGGTCCGTATTTACAGAATATATTAACAGGATATAAATATCTACATCTGTGGTTTCAGAAGTGTGTGAAAAGACAGAAGGGTGCAGTACCTTTTGTGTGGCCGTCTTCATTGCTTTCTCCATCTCCCTCAGTCGGTTTTCCTGTGTGGGGTGCTTGATCATTGTACAGTATATATCCTATTTCATCAGCCTTATGATCACACAGAGAGAGGGAGGGAGAGAGAGAGAGAGAGAGAAATTACTACATTAAAAACTACACTTTGTTCTGTATCCTCTGAACTCACTCATCTGTTATGTGCATCACATTTAACAATTCATTTTCAATCTCTCCATGTCAATGGCTATTAATATATGTATTTAATTGTATGAGTGGTGATGGCCAAATGGTCAGGGATCTGGGCTTCCAAATGGAAAACCAGAAGATTCGGAGTTTGATTTTAGGAGCTGGCAGCCATCATCGTGGCCCCTAAGTTGTTTGGATAACAGCTAAATGGCAAAATCATAAAAACCTTGTAACTTCTAATCATTTCTAGTAAAATATAGTATACAGAAGTTTCAGTTGTTCCACACAAATACAACATTGAAAGCTGTACAGGAAGACATGGAAGCCTAAACAGTGACTCAGAAACATTACAGCAAAAGTTCCCAACCTCATATAAAGGCCCCATCGTCCGTGCCAAGGCTCCTGTGCTGTCGTTCACGGGTCCTCTTCCATCCACCCATCCCTCACTTCCTTTCTCCAGCAGCAGATACTGTAATCCTTCTATGCGAGATTTGTGGTGAGGGAGTTTATACAGATAAAACCTAGAGTTAGAGACAAAATACAGTACACTTTCAATTGTGGATGGAGCAAGTTTGAGACATATACATACCAATTAGATTTTTGATATTTTTAATATCATTATTATTTAACTGTCTTTTAAACTTAAACTGTTATTTCTAACTGTATTGTTCACATACTGTAAGTCACTTTGGACAAACGTGTTTGCTAAATACTATATAGCCTAATATATATTTCATCTACTGAAGATTATTTACATCAGGCTGTCAGAGTGCTTAAACTGAATAGTGCAACTAGTTTATTGTATCTCTTTTGTTTAAAGAAGCCTTGAAGAGCCAATTGAGTGCCCTTAATCCATGTAGCATTCTGTTCCAATCACAATAGTGGATATTAAAGAGCATATCATGAAAATTTACCAGTCAACAGTGTCTCCTTTATCATTGTAGCAGGAGATTTGTGAGGCATCTCCCTCTGCTGGCAGTCGTATAATTAGCAAGGCAAATGCCAGCATGTAGGGATCCATACTACAACTGGTAGAGAGAAACGAAAGGTTCACTGTTGATTTACCTCAGCTTTAGGCTACATTAGCCTACATAATAGGCTATTAAAAGTGTACTGATTGTTGAACATGCATACAATGTAACAAAGTTTCTATGACTGAAGGTAATGGAAAGACTAGGCTACTGTTACATTCTGGCTCTTGGTTGTGACTTCAGTCATTTTCTCAGTGTTTCAGTATGTTTAGACCAGGCGAACGTTCAGAAAGCCTAACCTACCACCTCTAAAGCAGGATGACCATCATGTTCCATAGATCTTTTGTTGTCTAAGGTTTAGACATTTCAATTTAGCAGCCTAGTCGCTTTGACAGATATCCTTGGACTCCTCACGAAATGTCACTTACCTGCTGGCTTTAGGCTACTGCATTTGTTTTCGGAGGAGAGCTTTCGTCTGTAACTGTTGGCGTTGTTGGGAAACTATGATCTGTCATTAGGCTAGGCTACTTCCCTAATCTTTTAGAATGATAGGATGAAGTGAAGAACAGAATCACGTGAAGGACAAATGCTTTCGATCACATGCTAAAACCCGGTGTTGCAGGAGGCGCAGTAGCCTATCAAAGCGTGTTCCAACTTAAGCCTTTAACTTTTGTTTCGATCTTTCCATTGTAGGCTACATAGTTCTTTAAAGTAGGCTAAGCTATAACCGGTTATTCTGTCCCCATTGGCAATTTTCGCCAAGTATTTCGCTGCAAACGCCAACCAAGATGTGTCACTGCGTGTCCCCAATAACCTACAATAATTTCCTGGTTACTGGCAAAACATTCGTGTACACACAAACTGACGGGGCTACTTTGCCTCGGGCCTAATATTGGGATAGTAAATGTAAACGAAGTGATCTTGAAAGGGCGTGGGCTGTCCTGTTATTTTACCATCGAGAGCTTCTCCTCTAATGCACTTTGCCACCCTGCACTGACTGCGGTCTGGCACCGTCAGAGCTGAGATCACAGAGACTGGAATTAACTATCTTGCTTTTAACATGGATTATTTTTGTCCCCTAGAGATAACCTTATAAATGGTATTTCTGGGGTTTCAAACAATATCTAAAGTGACTTGACTACTATGCCATGGAAGCAAAACAATTCTCATGTAATTTTGTTTCCATGCGTTACTGGATCCTTGACTTTTGTGAGAGGAGCACTTTGTTAATGAGAAAGGAACTTAGCTCTTGGATAAAAGTAGTTGTACCTCTGTGGCTGTGCTTATTCATACAGTGAAGGCTGTGGCAAACCAGTCAACAAAATTACGAGAATGAAGCCAAATACCCATTTCTACATTAAAAATACCCAACATAGGCCTAGACGTCTCACGCAATGACTTTAGAAGATGGCCAACATGAATGAGAAGTAGACTTCCTTCACTTTTAGACTGAAGAAAAGTAACAATAAAAGGAGGGCTCTGAAAAGTTATTCTGACCATGTCCTCTTATCTGCAATAACTGAAAATCTATTGCAAATATGAGATCATTCCCGACCTCTCAGCATTCAGTTATATTCCGATGTAACTTTGATGATAGGCGGTGTCTTTCATGGATAGGAAAAGTCATGATCTAAACATAGTACAATGGTGTCTTTAGCCATTCAGTATATCATTTACTACAGACCATGTTAAATAGGCCAGGGCAATCTAATAAAGTACTCCACAAAACCATTTTTTGTAATTAACGTACCATTTTTATTTATTTGTGAGATGAATGACGTATTTTACTGTGGTCTTTTAAAAGAGTTTTGCAAAGTTATATCAGTCATACTAACTGCAACACCCCCTCCACCACACACACACATACACACACACACACACACACACACACACACACACATACACACTTTACAAAAATAAAAGACACCTTGCAAACAGTGTTTGGCAATAGTGCTTTAACCAAAACAGTCTACATGTGCATTAGGCAAAGATACAGTACATGTTGACGTTTGGTTATGCACAGAAACTGGTTTCTCAGAATTAAGCATTTTCCCATTTCCCAGCCCCTCACAGCGCTCTTAAGGCAACATATGCCTTCATCACAGTAGCAATAATCTGAATAATGTTCCAGGTTTAAGAACCCTCCAAAAGGAAACTGCTGCAGACATATGATAATTCAATATATATTCTGTTTTTAAATAGCAAGATTAAGATCACCTGAACACAGAGACTTCGGGAGGATGCCATTGGCAGATCTGTAGGGAATCTAAAACCATATTTAAGAAAAAATATCAAACATTCAGCTACTGCCAAAGCCCTGCCAAGAGAGGAGTGGATATCCACTCCCCTTATAAGAATGTCAAAGACATTTTCCCAAAAGATTTCTTTCAGAACACATGACTGTTTACACAATCCATGTGTTCAGGACATATCCCAGTGTTGACCCTTTTCAAGCGTGAGGATATTCCAGTAATACCAGTATACCAACATTAACAATCAAATATATTTACAACTTTCTTAGGACAGTAACAGTTTAGTAATATATGGATTTCAGGCACTTGATAAATAAGGCATGTAAAACTAGTTTGAAATGAGTGCTGCCTCAATAAGCATTGCGTAAAGACATCATCAAGGCCATCCAAAAATACAGTCACTCATACAAACTGAAAACCATCCATTCAAATACATTTGATAGTAAGTTTGATTGAAATGAGAGGAATGTACAAAATAGCCTGACATGACTGTGCATGATGGACTAGTGCTGGTTAGCTCAAACAGACTGTGGTCTCTTCAAACCTTGTCTTCATGCTCAAAAGGTGACTTCAGCACTTTGCAGACAGCTCTGAACCGCAATGCCGTCTTCCCTCCTCCAGCCTTCTGTCAGCCCACAACATTAGAAATCGAATGAAATTAAAATTGAAATGATTTCACTAAATTTGCTTATCACTTCCTCTCAAATTTAGATATAATTCCTACATGGCTGTCTTGATGTTGACCTTTCTTGTATTGCATGTCTGGCTCTGTAAGACCATTCAGTCTTTACTTCCCTCAGTGATTGTCAGGAAACTCAGTCCTTTGCTCGTCCATCCTCCCACCCTGAACCTTCAGCAGCAGAGAGAAGAAGTCCTCGTCATCCATCGGACCAGGAGCTCGGCTCCTCTGCTCCTCCAGTCTGCCTTGAGCCTGGTGGGAACACAAATGTATTCATTAGCACTTAGCTACACTGGATCAATTGAATGTCATTACAGTAAGCAATGTGTTTATTTCTGCTACGATAATCTCAGGAACTTTGATGGCTCACAATGACATAAAAAGTCTTGATCTACAGTATATCTTGATCTATATGGTGAGAAAAGAACTTGTCAGATGTAAACACGGCAAATCTCTAAATAAATGGAAAATGAGACACATCTTTCCCACTGAGAAATGCATGGACTTAAAAATGTTCACAGCAACGAACATATGTGGTGTTTTCGTTCTTTTTGAAACACAGTGGTTCCTGTGTATCATAATATATACTATGTCCCAACGTCTAGACATACAGAAAAAAAAAACAATACTGATAGCTTCCAGACTGTATTCCACAGTGCAGCGGGAGCTCACAAGACTAGAGGACTCATGACAGTCTAAACCCGCAGCATTTACTTGGGATGTGAGGATCATATTGTAAAGGTCTTCTTTAGGAGGTGGGGCCTTGGTTGCCTTCTTCATCACACTGGCCTTGATACTCAGCTTCCTGTCACAAGCTTTGGGCTCATCGGCTGGGGGCGCCTGGGGCTGCGGAGGAACCGGAATAATGCTTTCGGCCTCAGCCCTCTGATCGTCCAGACGCCGGGCTTGAGACGTGGCCACCAGGTCAAAGAACTCCTCCTTCTGCAGTGATGTCATCGAGGAGAACATGACTGTTGGAGAATGTAGACAACATAAAGGGAGATGGAAAGGGAGACCTCACGATTACGAAGTTCAATTTAGGTTCATCATAGGTTAAAGACATTTTTTGTGTGGTTGATGGTTTTATGTCCACATTGCAGGAAATGTGTGATTAAGCAATAGTCAAGTGTTTCTTACACGTGACCGAATGCTGGCTCAGCTTAGTTACAGAAGTAATGCCTACTAGCAAAATCATTTGCAGTGTTGTGTATCGTCACCTCTGTTACTATGGCGAGGGGTTCCCGGCTCAGAATAGCATCTCCGTCTCGGTTCTAGTTTGAAAGAGCAGCGCTGGTCATTCAGTCTTCTGCCCTCCTGCACAGCGTACAGCAGCTCATACAGAGCGTCGGGGAAATCAGAACTTAACCTGTTGACCTAAGGTGGTGAATAAACATGTGACAAAGCACATAGAGTCAACATTGCAATACACGAAACGGGTCAGTGTGGAATACAAGACAATGACAATGTCTATTGGAGTATGACGGTAAAAAGTTCCCTTTCAGAGTTATTCAAACAAGACAGTTACCGGTCACGTAGGCTTTAGGAACTTTACTTTTGCAACAAAACAGCACATTTCCTTGTATGTTATGTATGTATGTTACTATGAAATAACTATGGGCATGTATGACTATCATTTTGCATGGTCACCGATACCTTTTTCTGTGCATCATCTGGACTCAAAAAGTCTTTACACTTTTTCTGTGCATCATCTGGACTCAAAAAGTCTTTACACTTTTTGGGTGTTTCTGCACTGGGTTGTGTTTTGTGCCTTAATATGACTTCTGTTTTTGTCTCGGCTGTGGCGTCTGTCTCTCGTGGAGCAGTCTGCGTGTGTGATGCTCCCTCACCCACTGCTGAGGGTTCATCTGGTACGCTCTCCTTTGCTCTCAGCATTGCTTCATTCTCCATATTCACGTCTATGTCAGCAGCCTTGCTGTCTTTGGTCTCCATCTCCCTCGGTGTCCTCTTCTCTGGATCACCCCCTCTCTCCTCTTCTTGTATTTCTGACTTCTTTACAGTCCCGTCCTCAGACTCACAGACAGCCGAGTCTTGTAGTTGCTCTACAGGCTGGTGGTTTCCTTTAATAGTATCTCCATTGTCTTGTTGAGTTATCATTACAGTCTCTTGGCCGTTGACTTTACTTGTATTGCACATAACACTGTCAATGTCGTCTCCCTCTTCTAAAATGAAGAGAGGTTCCAAGTCCTCCTTTCTGGTGGATTGTCCATCCACTGCCATATCCATTGTTTTTCCTCTAAATCAGAACTTTGACAATATGAAAAACCAAACTTATCTTTCATTAAAGCCATAAATTACATACATAACTGAAAATACAATTAAACATATGTCTCCACTATGACAAACAGTTACACCCAGTTTATAGCATTAAAGTCTATATATGACAGTGTAATCAGTGACCACAATACTGGAATAATTCATTGCATTGCACTGCATCATAAATGAAGGGTATAGCATCACCAAAACATCAACAACAATAGTTTTGAAAGAATGTTTTGTAATGTACAGTAGACTAAGTCCTAGTGGCCAACCAAACCACAACCATCACTGTACTCAATGGCAGATCACAAACACTGATCTGAAACAAGTTTATCAGCAATCTAAGAGATGAAAACCAGTAACACAAAACTATCTACATTTACAATTATTCATATGATATCAGTGCAAGCTATCACTTCTGCCTCTAATTTACCACCCCAGGTATTTGTGATAGGCAGTGTAAGTTCGTAGCCTACCTTCTTCCCACGCTTAACTAGGAGATGGTTTACCCTCAGATGACTTCCAATGTCTCCGTCTTGTCTTCTTATCATATATGACTTTTGATTACCATCATCTCCTAGGGTGAACAGACGTAACGCTGAACATGACTTCTTTCCCTGTTAAAAAACGCTTCAGCAAATGCTCCTGACAAGTGGAAAGTTGACATGAAGTTGCAACATGCTCTACTTAACACTCTGTCTGTCTGTTCAGTCTCTTCCTGTTCCCCTCCTGTCCTGACCCACCCCTATTTATTTAGCCCATATAACAAACTCGTGGAAAGCTGTCATTATGCTCTTAAGCAGAATACAAGTAGCCTACAATGAACACCAATAAATTGTTTCTTTATATATTTGTCAAAAGAATATCGTTAGAAATGACCTAAGGAATTATAGCCTGGGGGAGGTGTGCTGTGTGTGCAATGTGTGCAGTAGATCTGCACCAGCTTGTTGAATAGAAATAGCATGTTGAAACCTAGCTGTTTGTGTGACTGAATCTGCGGTTAGGCAGGCTTCCTGTTGACTTGCAGATAAACGAGAAGTAGACAGACCTGAGCAAAAAAAAAAAAAAAAAAAGGCTAAAAGATAGGCTACTTTAGCTTAACAATTTAGGATGGGCAAAGTGAAATGAGGTGTCGGGTAGAGTACATGTGAATCTCTGAAGTAAAGCAGAATTTCTTAAATGCTTAGTTTTGCCCTCTAAAAACAGGCCTTCATACGCGATACTATTTTATAAGAAATTTAAAAACTGCATGAAAAAAATGAGTGGGGAAACAATCACCACGATAAAGGGAAATACAACAATGGACTTCAATAGAAGAAAGCGGGGATAGGCATATCATCACATAAAAACGTGGTTCGCCAATTATATAGACCTGTAGATAAATGAATAGCGTAACTCCACTAAGTCTAAATGATCTCCTAACAATTAATAATACTGTCGCAAACATGTAATTAGTATTGCAATCATGACAGTATATCGCCATTTTTGTGGCTTTAACTTACCTCCACTCTCTTTGTGAATCGCTAGGGAACCCCTGTGTGTTGCTCTTTTTTTTCAGGGTGCATTGTATTCTCACGACCACATACAGTTCAGCTAATGTACCGCTCGGGATGTTACAGCAGCAGCCTATCGCGGGCAATGGTCCCAATTCAGGCCGGGGCCTTGGTTTGAACGCGCCTACCGGTATGCATCCAATGAACTCGGTTCGCCCAAGCTCTCAGCATCGGTCCGATGGGGAATCAGGCCTCGAAGGATCAGAAAATGGACACGAGAGCCGCAGGGATATTGGCGATATTTTGCAACAAATCATGACCATTACTGACCAAAGTTTGGACGAAGCCCAAGCAAAGTAAGCACCATGATGTTTTTAATTAGCAATGAAGATGTAACGCTAATGCAACTCCTGGCACTCAGCCCAAAAGTGAAGTTCGTTTTAAGAAAAAAGTTCTGACTTTAGAAGGTAGCCTGCTAACCACCATTAGCAGGCTCTGGCTAATTGCATAGCTCCTGGTGGTAGCTAGCGGAACAAACTGTCTGAAAGCTGGTACTAGTTGATCCCACAAGAAAACCTAGCTAAAAGCTTGTCCTTATGGTGAATTGGTGCGTCTCAAACTAGTTATTTAGATGTTGTGGTTGTAGTCCCTGTTGTGATATTACTGAGTTGTGATTAAACTAACGTCAGCTATGGTTTACATGGTTCTTTAGCTTGGTCGCTAGGTTAAATAAAGCTAGCCAGAGCTACTTACTGTTGCAGTGATCTAGCTAATTAGCTAGCTATCAGTCGTTGAGCATTCCACCAGCAGTAAACCAGGTAACGATAGCTAGCACACTGATATTATTGAACACCTCTGCTAGCTGGCTCTATATGTTTTGTTTTCAAGTTGATGGCAATATTGAATAACATTAGGTTACATGATAATGTTGATAAGTGTTGAAAATACCGCAGAAATCTTGTGGAAATGCATAGCATGGCATATTACATAATTATCCATCAACTTATTCAGTTCTTTTTGTTTGCCATATCATATCAAGGAAAGAATCAATAGCAGTTAGCAGTTCGATTTAGTATGAGCGTATAGCATTCAGTAGCATCCATTTCCAGGCAAATTCATTCATATTATTTTTTTTTATGTGTATATATCGTTATTAAGTTTTGTAGGAACTGTATTACACGATTTTATGAACAGACGTGTTACTCCCAATCTGATTGTTGCCCACTCCGTTTCAAAACAAACTATTGTCTGAATTTGAACTTCAAAACCAACCTCAGTTAACACCAGCACACATAAAAGCTTACAAGCTAGCAAGGTAACCAACCAGAAGCTAGGTTGCTAGCTGCTAGCTAGAATATAACACAAAATCACTGGGGTCTTTTATGCAGCATAGTCTTAAGAAACATTTGGCTGTCGCAAGAATTGTGGTGCTAAGGTGAGGTTTTTCCTATCCTAATATTTGGATAAAATAATGAAATACGATACTGAGTTAAGTTACGTTGTCAAGGACAGGATCCATGGCTAACCTTTTAATGTTATCCGTTTGTTCTTCCACCCAACACAGAAAACATGCTTTGAATTGTCATCGAATGAAACCTGCATTGTTCAGTGTGTTATGTGAGATTAAAGAAAAAACTGGTAAGTCCTGGGTGAAGTGAAGTGATGTGTTGAATATTAATCCGAACTTTTCATTTGTGTAAAAGTTGACATAATTTGACACCATTTTTAAGCTTGAGCGCCAGGCTGATTGAAGTTTGTGGAACAAAGCAGACGCTTGTTGTTGCTTGTGGATACCTTGTGTACACTTCCCTAACTGTGTCTGTCTGTTAACTTGTACAGTCGTGTAGGTTAGGTTAAGGTAAAACCTTACTCTTTACATTGCTATAATAAAGTCTTTGCCCTCTATCATGAACTGATTACAAGACCCTGAACAGATATGGATGCACCAGTGTGATATTTTACAGTTTAAATTGTGCTTTTTAAGTTAGACAAAGTGTAACAAATGTGTTAAGTAAAACAGTGTACCGTTTGTGTATTTATAAATGGATTTAAGCAATTTGCCCTATTTCTAAACTTAATTTCTGCAAGTCTTTGTGCATTTATAGTATGTAGTTTTGTTAAATAGATTATGGACTGTGATCATTAATGTCTTGCACCTTTCCCAATTTGGAATTCTCATGCCCTTGAATTAAATACCAGTTTCAAAGTACTTCTTGAGGTCTTCATGTACCTTAGCTCAATTGCAATAAGCTAAAATAAGCACAAATATAAAGTATAATCAAGTGTAATTATTTTATATTTGAAAATAAAGTCTCAGTTCAGCTTATAGATTGGTCGTACCTGAATTGAACAACTTTCCACGTTACAACCCCTTTTTTCTTTTGTGCTAAAACAAGAAAACAAAAATGATATGCTTTGATATCATGCTTTGTCTAAAGATTCCCCTATTCTTTTTGGATTAGGTTTGTCTATGCGCAATGCACAGGAGGAGGAGCCACCAGATCCCCAGCTTGTCCGATTAGACAACATGCTGCTGGCTGAAGGTGTGGCAGGCCCCGAGAAAGGGGGCGGGGCTGCCGCTGCGGTGTCCGCGGCGACCAGTTCAGGCGGGATGTCGCCAGACAGTTCACTGGAGCATTCTGACTACAAGAGCAAGCTTAGCCAGATTCGGACCATCTATCACACTGAGCTGGAGAAATATGAGCAGGTATGTATCCTGTCGAGACACAAATCAGTCATGGATGGGTCCCAAAAAGCTGTTGGCGCAGTAACAGATGGTTCCATTGCCCTTACCTAGATATAACACAAACCAATTGAAATTTTAAAATGCCCTGTCTTATATACGTTTTTTCAGATGATTTGAGAATTTTTTTTTTTTTTGCGAATTGTCAATGGTTAGATCAGAAAAAGCAAATTAGGTGCAGGATCCGGGTCACAGCACCAATGTAGCCTGCGTTGTGTTGAACCTGCGCGATTCAGCCCTGCACACGCCCGGACTCGAACCTGCGAACAGCAGCACCTCGGATCGGGAGGCAAGTGTGCTGACAGTTGAGCCAATAGCCCAGGCTACCGGCTTGCATGCCAGCAGCACTCTTGAGGCGTCGGAGAGTGAGGTTTACCAACGTTCCACAAGCACAGCTAAGCTAGCTGGCATCCGTTACACAGCCTTGGAAAGTTAATATGTGTGTGTGTGTGTGTGTGTGTGTGTGTGTAGGCCTGCAACGAGTTCACCACCCACGTGATGAACCTGTTGCGGGAGCAGTCCCGCACGCGGCCTGTGTCTCCCCGCGAGATTGAGCGCATGGTGGCCATCATCCACCGCAAGTTCAGTGCCATCCAGACTCAGCTCAAGCAGAGCACCTGTGAGGCCGTCATGATCCTGCGCTCACGCTTCCTCGATGCCAGGTATGTGCTGTTCTTTATTCTGACTGGGACGTTGGCTATGAGGTTACCGCTTTGCTGTTCTTTTCTGTTTTCTTGGAGACGCTTAGAAATTACCTTCTTGTTCATGCTACATACATGACATACATGTTGAGTTTGAATTGTAAATGTTGCAAAACGAGTGCAACAGATTGGCTTTGAAAAGATTTGAAATGATGATGAACAAGGACATTTCTAAATGACCTCAAACTTTTGCGTGGTAGTATAGTCTATCTAATCAGTGAATGATATGTTCAGTTTTAGTCCAGAACGCATTAATGCAGTTCAATCAGTGTAGAATCAGTCAGTTTTGCCTGGTCGCTGATCAGTTAGTCAAGTGGTATATGTACCCGTTCCCTAGGCGCAAGCGGCGTAACTTCAGCAAGCAAGCCACAGAGGTACTCAATGAGTACTTCTACTCGCACCTCTCCAACCCTTACCCCAGCGAGGAGGCCAAGGAAGAGCTGGCTAAGCAGTGTGGGATCACCGTCTCGCAGGTATGCAGGGTGTGCCTCACCCCCACCCCACCCCTCTTCGGACTGTTTATGCCACGGCAACAACGCGGCATGCCTAATTTAACACTGACCTCTCTATCCGGGCATCCGGATCCGCTGACAGGTGTCCAACTGGTTTGGCAACAAGCGGATCCGTTACAAGAAGAACATTGGCAAGTTCCAGGAAGAGGCTAATATCTACGCCATGAAGACAGCCCTGGGGGCCACGCAGCAGAGCGAGGACTCGCCGCACACGCCCAACTCCACCGGTGAGCTGCCCCGCCGGACACTCCCCACCAGTCCAGGCAGACAGAGCTTGTTTGAGTTGTCCTGACACTGCCCCGGTCTGAGTCAACGTGAAGGCGAGTCGATGCGGGCGCACGCCGTGCAAAGGCTAAAATTGACATTGACTGAGATCGGGGTCAGTGGCAGGCTAGTCTCAGAGAGCTTTCTGTTTGTCCTGCATGTGTACTGTGAGTCGCTGTGGATCCAGATGTCTGCTGAATGACATAGTGAAGCCTAGCTAATGCACAGTAGCAGTAGGGTGGTGGTGAAAGAGTCGTCAGGAGCCTGAGAAGCAGGCGGTGACGTGTCAGCGGCTGCTGGTTGGGGTTGTGTGGGTCAGGGCGAGGGCGGTCAGTAAGCTTATCGGCTCGTCTGCTCTCCTCTCTGCTTCCATCTCTCAGGCTCTGGCTCCTTCTCCCTGTCGGGGTCGGCTGACCTCTTCCTGGGAGTGCCTCCGATGAACGGGGCCGAGCAGCCGGCCTATCACATGGGAGCTCAGGTAGTGCATGCATGCTGTCAGCACAATGTCACAGGACTCTGTGACCTCACAATGCACGTCGCCATGGCAGCTGTCTGTTTTGTGTTTGTTTTGTGTTTGTTTGTGTGTGTTGCTGCTGTTATAGATCAGTGTGGTTGTCCTTATGCTGCTTTTTAACTTGCATGTTTATAAACTGGAGCTTCATTCTGTGTGTTTGTATTGTAGTGCGAGTTGTTGTGTTGACTGTTGCGGTGTGGTTTTGTCTCTGTGTGTCTGGGTCTTTGTGTGGGTGTATTTGCGTTATGTGTTTGAATTCTCACATTGTGTGTGTGTGTGTCTGTGTTTTTTCACTCACCACTGGCTAAACTTCCTTGTCCTTTCTCTCTCTGATAGGACTCTTTTTCTCAATCGGGTTTCTCAGACAGACTGTATAGTCCCAGAGAGAGCCGGGTGAGGAAGCCATTAAGCGCATGACTCTGTAGCCTCAGTCCGTCCCGTGCCAACTCAAATGAGCGATCTGCTAGCGCTGACCGATCTGATAGCGCTGATCGATCTGCTAGCGCTAAAATGCTCCTCTGGCACCTTTCCCCTCCCATTTTCCACCCAGACTAACACTCTGCTCTTCTGTACGGCTAATGCCACTACACCTCAAGCCTGAAGTGGAAGGACTTTGCTGCCTTAGTAGTGAAGGACTATGTATCATGTACCGGACCTTGATAGATATTTAGTTATTATACATTTGGAACATTTGTTGTTCATGCCATGCGTGTTGAAGAAATCCCACACTGTCCTTTACGCATGCAAATAAATACCTTCTTCAGGTGAATTCACCTGAGGAAGGTCTGTGTGACTGAAATGTTGTGTGAAGTATAATAAAGTATTTGCATGCATAAAGGACAGTGTGCGGGATTTCTTCAACACGCATTACTAGTGACTTTACCTTTTTTTCGACGCACCTGTCCCAAACGAGGTGTGCAAAAGCGCTTTTGAACTGTGTTGTCCATGCCGTAAAAATAGATTTTTCTGAACAGACTTTCCATACTACCCCATAGTATTACATGCAACTGTGACTGACCAAAACTGGCATTTCATAGTCACCAGTTTGTGACTGCCCTGTCTTGGGCAGATTTAGGCTGAAATGATCATTACTATGTGTATGCAATAATACATTTAAAACAAATTTGACATTTGTGTTACATGCAGAAGACGTTGATCATTTAGCAGATGTTTTCATCCAAAGAGGCTTACAGTGCTATTGTGTGGAAATACTTCATCTCAAGAACGAGGGTTCAAAGGTGCCAGTGCATTAATAACATCAGCTGTGGAAGTTGGATCTATTTGATGCTCTGTGTGGATGTTGACCTGTGCTGTTGGCAGCGTGTTTTGAGTAGAGCAGGCCAGACACTGGTCTTAATGACCTGGAGCCTTGTGGAGTTGAGACATGTTGCGTGGTCAGTGTGTTGTTCCCTGCTTCACGACCTTCCATCCCTTCCAGACTAATGGCAACTGGCAGGATCCGAACAGTCCGCCGTCGGCCACCTCGCCCGTCAGCGACCACTCAGACAACTCCGACTGATGGATGTGGCCGCTCTCCGAACCAGCCCGCCAGGCTCGGGGTCGACAACAACAACGACGACGATAACGCCGATGACGACTAGACAGATTGAATGATGGTCACTCTTTATCCTTCACCCCCCCCCCCCCCCCCCCCTCACTCCGCCGGTTTCACCTTATTTTTCAAGTCAGTTCATGTGCTTCTTCACTACGTGTGTGTGAGTGCTCGTGAGTGTATGTATGTCTTTCTGTAAATGTGTATGAAAGAGAGAGTGTGTGTGTGTGTGTGTGTGTGTGTGTGTGTGTGTGTGTACGTACGTGTGTATTGGGTTGAGGGTGAAGTTCCTGTGTGTGTGTTAAAGGGAGCTCAGGAGGAAGACAAAGAGGATCATGGGATATTTTTTTTCTCCACTATAACATTATCTCCACTAGTTACTGCCGTGTCTGAGTGCTTGTAGAAATTGGAGAAAAAATCATCACGAAAGCTTTCATGAATACTATATTATTATTATTATTATTATTATTGTTATTTTTATCATTGCTATTATCTTTTGTTTCTTAAGAGCTCTGATAGAAGTGAATTGACTTGGGTGAAGGGGGCAATAGAGATAATCCAAAGATTGTGTTTTTCTGAGTGTGTGTGTGTGTGTGTGTGTGTGTGTGTGTGTTGTTTTCCTCTTTTTTTTACTGGGCTTGTGTGTGGATCTATTATATGAATGAGGTGCGTTTGCTGTCCCTATATACGGTTTGAATGAGTATATCAACAGTGCTGTCTTTTTTCTGTACAGTGAAACACCTGTATTCTCTACCTCTTTTACAATAAAGACTGTCTGTGTACACATTCAGAAACCTGGTGTGAAGGGAGCGTGCTTTCATTACATGGCACATTGGTCAGACTGGCATAGGCGAGCACCTGTCACGGTTAAAAATAGCTTTCCAAGCTCCTCTGTGGTTCTGCCCGAGATTCTCTTAATTACTCAAAACCATAAACTTTTTCCACCACCTGTTCATACCGAGAAATGGACCAGATGTTCTAAATCACAAATGGGTTCAAGTCTAGTGCTATTGGAATTGGCTAAATTATTTTTCAAAGAAAACACAGTTAATTTAATTAGTTGATTATTGCCATTGACACGGTTATTAAGAATCATACACAGCTGTGTCCTTGACATAGTATTGTGGCAATATGGAGAATACATGAAATATATCATAGCTGGAAATGTATACAACTCTTAAGTGGATCCTGTTGGGCATGCTCTGTCATAAATCATGCCTACTGGGCTTCAAGCATACATGTGTGCTTACAGAGCAGACTGAACAGAAGTGAGGTTTTCATGATTGGCTTTTTCACTCTTCTGGTTGCAGTTCTTTGTGCTGATTTCTCTCTCAGGGTCTATCTGGGGTTTGGGAGGGACGGGGATGCTACCTTTATTTTCTAATTGGTTTGGAGCTTCTTTAGGTGGCGGTGAAATCACTCTCTCGATGTGTTCATTGGCTGCCTTCTCTGTGGGCGTTGGAACGTGCAGCGACAGCTCTGCGGGGTTGCAGCCGGAGCGCCGCTGCAAAGCGTGCTGGGTACAAGAGAAGGACCTCTGTCGAGGCGCGGGCTGTGGCGACAGGAAGTGAGGCGTAACTGCTCGAGGACCCTCGCGGTCGCGGGCTGCTTCCCTTTCCTCTTCCTCTGCCTCTGAGGTCACTTCCTGCAAGGTGCTGATTGGCCGGGGTGGAAGGCCAAGGATTCTAGGTGTCACCAGTGCTGTTGTTGATTGGCTGGGTGATGGGCGCCAGTTTTGAGGCGAGGGACATTGCCTGGGACCCATTGACCAATCACTATTAAAGAGGAAGAGGAAATATAGCATGTGAGGGTCATAAACTACTTTTCTAATTATACATTAAATAAAATAAAATAAATGAAATAAAAAAGTTGCAACCACATGCAAGAAGTCAAGGCCTTACAAATAATGAATCCTGGTAATCAATCCAAGTGACAATGCATATTAACTCATATATGACTGATATGTGATGTAGAGCATTGGTTCCCAAAGACTGGGTCGCGACCCACAGGTGGGTCGTAGGAGATTTTATTTGGGTCGCCAGCATAGCATAGTGACAATTTATGTTGTGTAATACCTATACCTTATATAGCTTAGGAAAGGATCTAGTTTGTTAACTACCACAGTCACGAGTTGGGTCACGATAGTCTGTCATTTTTAAAAAGTGGGTCCCCAGAAAAAAAGTTTGGGAAACACTGATGTAGAGGACGGCTTCATATTACCTTGGTGGTGGAGGTGATGAGAGTCCTCTGGGTGTTATGGCTCCTGAAAATGAGGCACTCCTGCTGGGAAGAGAGGGCGGCGCAGCCCAGGGGGAGTACAGGTAGGCCCTGTCGTCCCAGAGCACCTCACAGGCCGGGTCTATGGGGACAGGCCCCCGCTGCACCCTGTGTGCCAACAGCAGCTCCAGCACCTGGTGGTGCATGCCCTCGCGCGCCACGTGCACAGGGCGCCGGCCGTGCCGATCACACAGGTCCTGGTTGGCTCCGTTGAGGAGCAGGAATCTGGCGGTGTCGTAGCAACCGTGGAGCGCTGAGAGGAAGAGAGCCGTTTCGCCCTGTTGGGAGGGAGAGGACACGATGTTTGTTCCTATACTAATTCCACCTGCTAGACAAACATTGATTTCCGCCTGATGAAACCATTGAGGATTCCTTGCCCCCAAAGTTCACCCTCAAAAGAATATCCATCTGTGTTCAAATGAGACTGAGAAAAGCAGACTAAACGTAAACGTACCTTGTTATCCTGGAGGTCCACCGCCGCACCGTAGCGAATGAGAGTTCGAGCCAAGGAGAGGTGATTGACGGTGCATGCCCAGTGGAGGGCCGATCTCCCTGGCAGACAGACGGCGGGTTTAGGGTGGGGGAAGGTCAGGGGAAGCAGAATGGAATCCATTACGGAGGGGAAGCAACACGTTTTTATCAAAAGGGGCCAAATTTTATACAAAGCAGAGACGGTGGGCCAGGAACATGTGAAAGAGTGGGGCCAGTGGTGCGACTGGAGGGTGGGAGGGGAGAGAAGGCATTTTACAGTGCAGATAAGGGATTTTAAGGTGCAGATGCAAGAGAGAGTGATGGAGAGAAAGAGAGTGATGGAGAGAGAGAAATGGAGAGAAAGTTAAAGCAGCACATTCAAAGCTATTGGGCGCTACGGCATATTAAGCCTGTTCTGAATCAGAGTTGGAGATCAAGGGTGCTGCAGAGAGCAGGAAAAGGGTGGACAGCAGTGGGGAGTTCACCAGCAGGAGAGAGAGAGAGAAGGATGAAAAAAGAGAGAAAGAGAGGGATGGGAAGAGATAAATAGAGAGGGGGGGGCAGACAGGTAGAACAATATTATGCAGGTTAACTCCCCAACTGCACACAATGACATCATGCTTTTCTACCAACGTTGCAGACACACTGGCACTCCCTCTTACTAAACAGATCATAATTTTGAACAACAACATTGTATACTGAAGGTGAAGAACGGGATGTTGTACGCTATCAAAGAGAGGCTGAGATAAGACTAATTTAACCTTCGCTTGTAACAATAAATTACTGATAGAGGTTTTTATGACTGTTCATGTGTAGGCCTGTAACTGTAAATCTCTCAATTATACAGCAAAGAAGCATATAACTGTTTCATCTCACGTAATAAACCCGTATTTCACACTTATCAGTCTGACAGCTGAGAGCCTGAGAGAGAGCCTGAAAAAGGTCAATACCAGTATGGTCCGTGTTGTTGACCGGCACTCCAGCCCTGAGCAGCTCCAGAACCACTCGGTCCAGCCCACTCCGCACAGCGCGGATCAGAACCACTGACCCATCTGGACCGCACCACTGCACTGAAGCAGTCTGTTGACATCAAGTGATACTAAATTCCAATATGCTCAAGATCTTGTACATTTATTTACAGACTGTAACAAGACATTACAGTCATTACCACAAGCAATATTTAATGAAAATAAATGTATAACCACGTTATGTAATATACATATGATTAATAATATTTTTATATCATAATAATTGTTCACCCACATTGGTTGGTGTTTGTGACCTTTGATGTGAAGGGGTTGAATTTCTTTCCCAGCCTCCAGGGGGGGCTGTAAAGGAATAAAACATTTTTAAAAGCTGCCTTTGACCTCAAGTAGGCCTAGTACTGAACACAAAGCTCCAAATCGAATTAAAATTAAATGTCAGTACTGAACTCTACTCTTTGACTGTGAGTGTTCACAAACGGAGAACCTAGCATCCTACCCTGCATTGGTGATAGTGATTGTGGGCGGCTGGGAAGGAGCCTGAAGTTCTTTTGCTCTGGCGTCCGGTGGTCGCAGATCTCCTCCCGCCGTGCATACCTGACGTCCTCCATGGAACTCTGGGTCATGTCTGTGTCACTTCCTATGTCCAGGTCCTTTCGCAGTGGCCTGAAATCACGGTAGGGGTTTGAGATCATCACAAAATAATCCAGGCTGGGAAAGGCGAGTTCATTTGTATAGCACATTTCATACACAGAGGCAATTATGTGTTTTAGGCTGCATAAAGAAAAGCAAAATAACAGTTTAAAGAGTAAAGTACATGGGATAGAATAATAAAAAAAAAACATATTCATAAACAAAATGCAAAAAAAAGAACATATTCATAAACAAAATGCTCAAGAGGACACTTGGGAGGTTCTGGGCCTTTTCATTCATTACTGAGACTAGACTACCACATTATTTGAGCTTTCCTTTTTGGACACAGAGCTGGCCACTGACCGTAGTCGAATGGCGTCCTCTCCGAGCGGCTCTCGCCGTTTCTTCCCTGTGTCCTTCCCCTTCCCCTTTTTCTTCTTCAGGCCGTTCTTCTCCTTCTCCCTGCGATCTTTCCCGCGCTCCCCGCGGTGGCTGGCCGTCTCAATCCAGGCCTTGCTGCCGTTGTTGTTTTTGCCGTTGTCAGTGCCGGTGGACCGGTGGCGCACCCTGTCCGATTCCCCTGCCCGCTCCCTCCTCCTCCTCCGGACCCACATCACTACCAGAACCACAGCCACCACCACCGCCAGGCCCAAGCCGACTCCCGCGCCAACCACCGGCCACAGCCATGCAGGTGCTGCTGGGTCGAGAAGATTAGATGTACCTTTACTCTGTTAGATCTTATTCACAATCACACTGGATACAGCAGGCTCTATTAATCTCATAATGACTTGGTGAAGAACAATCTGGTGAAAGGCCATGATTTGATTTGATTTATGACAGAGAAAAGGATGTGAATTTTTGATTGAGATGGTGTTGAGATAGGCCAAAACATTCATTGTGGTTGCAGAAACTGACCAAACACATGTTCATAGAATTCAACCCTTGCAGGACGTTGTTGTGAAACTCAATTAATCAGGAAATGGGTGGGCAAAATAACCATTGTGGATGTTCAAGCATGGGGCCCAACTGTGCGTAAAATTGTTGTATATATTTCAGCGTTTGGGACATACCATCTCTATTCCCTCCCCTTTTTCCACCCGTTTTAGCCTCCACTCCTTCCTCACTCCTGTCCCCGAGTTCCTCCATGACTCCGCGCACGTGGACAATGGCCTGGACCTCGGCGAGCCTGCCACTGGGGATGCGGCCTGGTGCCATCCTGGCCTGGAGGAAGCGGGCAGCGCTGGGCGCCGAGGGGAAGCAACTGGCCTCTTGCTGCTGGACGCACGGCTTGTTATCAACCTGTAGGAACAGCAGCGAGCTGGGGGACGCAAGGGAAGGGAGAGGATTCAGAGCACAGAGCTATAACCACTCCACAAAGGCAGTTTTTCAACAGGATCAACAGGACTGGTGACAATATTGAAATTGAAATTTGAATGCTAATGCTAATGGGAATATACTAAACTGGTAGACATAACAGAGGTAAAGACACAATTGTCATAAAACAAACAAATTCAATAGCATTAGGTACAAAGACAAGTGAAATCTTTTCTGCTTAAGCAAATCAACACACAGAACTACTTTACAGTCAGAACAGAACAACCTTAGCACATGCTAAAAGACATGTCCCAAAAGAATTAAAGAGCATTAAAAAAAAATATTCAATAATCAAATGCCTACTTTGCCCCAGTACCCCAGAGTCTCTCCACCCATATAACATGTACCATCCTCCAGCCACAAATCTCTCCCTGCGTGTGGTGAGTGGACGAAGCCTAAATGTAGACCCAGCGAATTCTCTCACCCCTCACTAAAGTCTTAAAGTAAAAAGACCCAGCGAGTTCTCTCACCCCTCACTAAAGCCTTAACGTAAAGACCCAGCGAGTTCTCTTACCCCTCACTGCTGCTGACCGGTGCGGTGGGCTTCAGCAGGTCAGCCAGCTGCTGGGGCTGGAGTCTGTGGAGGTCACTGCTGGGCTTGAACGGAGCCCTGTCCCTCAGCTTCACCGGGGTCCTCAGCAGTGTGCTCAGTGTCCATAGGAGGGAGTTGTTCTGGAAGGGTCCCTGTGTGAAGGGGATCCTGGTCTGGACAATCAGGGACCCCGTGGCCCAGATGGGGTCGTGGTAGCAGTCGCTCCCGTCCCAACCACAGAGCGCGTTGTTGCAGCCCTGGTCACAGTGAGAGTTGTCATAGTGGTGCTTGCAGTACTCAACATGGCCTTGCCTGAGAAAAACAGAGAGGAAGAAAAAATGTGAGTCAGTGACAAGGGAAAACTGGGTCATAATGATTTTTGGTAACACTTTACTTGACAGTATTGACATAAGAGTGACATGACACTGTCATGAACATATGACACTGTCATGACACATGAACCCTAACCCTAATACTAATACTAATCCTAACCTCTAACCCTAATCCTAATCACCCACCCGAATGTCACTTAATAACAAAAGCGTTATGTGATAAATGTTTATGACTTGTTTATGACACATTCATGACAGTGTCATGTCACTCTTATGTCTATACTGTCAAGTTAAAGGGATACTCCACCATTTGGGGAAATACACTCATTTTCCACCTCCCCTTGAGTTAAACAGTTGAGTTTTACCTTTCTAATCCTCATCCAGCCGTTCTCGGAGTCTGACAGTAGCACTTTTAGCTCCAGCTCATTGAATCAGATTAGACCGTTCTCTCCTATAAGCTAACGGTCTAATCTGATTCAATGAGCTGGAGCTAAAAGTGTTACTGTCAGACTCAGAGAACGGCTGGATGAACTGAGGAAAGGTAAAACTTAATTGTTTAACTCAAGGGGAGGTGGAAAATGAGTGTATTTCCCCAAATGGTGGAATATCCCTTTAAGTGTAACCTGATTTTTTAAGTTAGGTTTTTAAATACCTCCTGTTGCCTCTTTGGCAGCAGGTTCTTGAATTTCCTCTTGGGGATCAATAAAGTATCTATCTATCTATCTATCTATCTATCTATCTATTATTATTATCATTAGATTGGACTGTGATCCAGTAGGCCTATAGTTTTGGGTCTAGTGACACCCTGACAATGTTTAAAACAATCCATTTGAGTTGATATTTTAAGTGAAAGTGAAAGTGTTAACGTCTTCTACATCCACTTTCCACAAGTAGATATACGCCACATAAATGTAATCTATTTTGCTTTTCGCACCATTTCCACTATGGCCAGCGACCTCTAGCTGTTCCTGTTGTTTCCTGTTACAGAGTTACTGCACAGCCTCAGCCTGTGCCTTGTAGGGATGTAGCATAAATTGCTAAGAGTGAGTAATTAGGGATACTATAAAATACATGACACCAGATATAGCAGTTTGTTTTATAAAAGTTGTATTCTGTCAGCTTATGGATATTCTTGGTAACTCTCATTTGTTAGAGTTAGATTCTGTGCTAAACATATGAATAGATGTACAGTAGGCCGGTATCTTACTTGCATTGGCCCTTGTCTGTGATGCAGTCCAAGCCATCTCTCAGACACTCAGGCTCAGTGCAGTCCTTATCACACACTTCATTTGCAAACTTGCTTTCACAGGATTTGTTCTTACACTGGGCCCAGGGGTCACTGGCAGATGAGCCTACACAGAGAGAGAGAGAGAGAGAGAGAGAGATGTGTATTTGTAATTAATTCAATTTCAATTAATAGTTTGATGCAAAAGAATCTGGGACAATTAATCCCTGTCTGTGTGTTTTTAAGTGCAATTGTGGTGGAAAGCTTTATTCCATATGAAGCTCATGTTTTGTGTAGGTTTGTGTTATTTTTTTAACAACTATTCAATTCATTGTTTAAATTATGTGGAAGTTTTGAATGTGTGCGGAAGGTTTTCTGTAAACTAAACCTGATTGAAAGGATGATTTGGGAAACATGGCCGACGGTATCTCTCAACACTCCAACATTTATGAAAAGCTCTGGTTGTACAGAGGAAATCAAACCATCCATTAGAGAAAAGCAAAGCACTATTCAGGCAACGAAAGGTGCGCCCTTGGCATGAACCGTACAGGAAACAGGAAATCGGGGGCCTGACACAAACAGGAAGTTTCCAGGAGAGGCGAATAGAAACAGGAAATGGAGTGGAATGGGAGTGGATAAAGGTAGAGGGTCGTCACCGTGGCGATGGGAAAATGTAATGGAGAGGGACAATGCTCTTGGCAGGTGTGTGGCGGACAATGAAGACGCAACGGAGATGAAACAATGGAACAGTCCAACCCAGAGGAGCAGTGAACACATGATCCCCAAATAAGGGATTGGCAGTAAAGCCACTCATGTAGACTGTGATGATTTAAAAAGGATTTTACTGAGTTTTTAATAGTCTGAATCAAAAACTTTGACAAAAAAGTTTATACATAGTTGTATACATATATTTGGGTTTTTCAAAATGTGTTGACAATACACAGGTAGCTTCAGAAATAGCACATTATGATGCCTACAACAGTGGTAAATATCCCCCAGAAATATTTTAACTTATAAAAGATACAGAATATTGCATTTTCCCTCTGGGTCAATACTTTACGTCAACATTAGAAAATGTCCCTCGATTGGACCCCTCAGATGTGCTCCAGAAGTGATTCGGTCTCTTTCCAGTCTGAAGCAGAGGAAGCGGGCTCTGACTCACCTCGTCCAAGAGTGGTCCAGCAGCAGCACAGCAGTAAGGCCACCCTCCCGGGCAGCTGCATAGCGCCACAGAGGCAGACTATGTCCCAGTCGCTCTCTCCCCTCGGTCCAAACACGCGTGGGACGTTTCCAGGACTCGGAGCAGTGAGAGCAGGTCCTTGTGTGGGTGTTTGTGGTCTCTGGCCTCTCTCCTGTGATGACAGCGGTGATGAGACAGCACGCTATGCCTGCCAGAGTTGGTCGTGTCCTCTCCTGGGTCGGTCAGCCAGTCAGGAGGGGTTGGAGACGCACAGAGGAACCGTGTGAACATTCAGAGCGACCAGTTAACCCCCCGCCCCACCCCCCTCACCCCTGCCATCAGCAGCCTCCTCAGTTCTGCCTCACTCATTCTTTTTCAGAAACACTGCGGATATGTGGACCACTGGACAACTTCCTGCCACTGTGTTGAAAAGAATAGGAGTGGAGTGTGTGTGTGTGTGTGTGTGTGTGTGTGTGTTTGGTATTTGTCTGTGGGTGTGTGTGTGTGTGCGTGTGTGTGAAAATGTGGGTGTGTGTGAGTGCGTGTGTTTGTCTGTGGGTGTGTGCGGGTGTCTGCGTCTCTGTGTGTGCAAGTCAGTGGTTGGGAGAGGTCGGTGTTATTGGACAAATTTGAAAGAGCCCTAATAGTGTTTATGGTAAACCACAAGAAGTGGGTCACAGGAAACTTGACATACAAAAAATAGAGCAAGTAATAATATTCCATTGTTTCACACATTCCCAAATGTTTTCCCAATCAGCGTACTTTTCTCAATACATATGGCCTCCAACTCACTATGTAAAACCAATGAGAATATAATATTTTTAGACTCCCAAACTAACACTGACGAAGGAAGGTGCCTGGTGTTGTTTCTGGTTGATTAGGCGCTTTGGTTGGACAAGCAAGTTACACAGTTGTTCACTGGCATCGTATGCTGCACCGTGAAGAAGGGCCTGGCTTTGTGGATCCTGCTGTCTTGAGCCTATTTTACATTGCTGTTGTATCCTACTTCATCTTGTCACAATAATAATTTGGCTTGATTGTTAACCTGCCACTGAGGGATGTCCCAAACCAATAGCACAAGGAACTTAACTTATTTTCTGTGAGTATAGCTGAAATTACCCACCTGGCATGCTCAACATTTGAATATTTGAGCTCCATGTCCTCAGCACTGCCTGAACGTTTATTTCCATGTTGTGTGTGCCCTTGAGGTTGTACTGCAGTCAACAGACTGGTGCTCGTGGAGTACAGAGACCATAATATTTGTATCTGACATGTAGTTAATAGTTCATGAACATGTCATAGAATCCTCCCTGGTGGATTGCAAAGGTATTTTCGGGTAGGGCCTAACACCACCTGTTTGCTTTCAACAGTCATTGATAATGGTAACATATTCATTCTTGCTCGTATTCAGTCCAAAATGACTCCTTTAATCTCTTCCAGCCTTAAACATTCATCACAATAAAGATGTGCATCAGTCAACATTGTCAATGAACGTTAGGTTACATGACTGTCGGTGACCAAGTAACCACTTGATGTCGCACTTTACTGCTCTGAGTCAGAACCATAGACTGTATATATAGAACTGGACAGTGTGCCTGCATTCTACAGTGTTCTATGGAATTGAAGCCGCCGAGGCGACGCCATCTTGGAAAATTTGGAGCCAATTTGAAGTGCGGCTGCGCAGCAAAAGTTGAAGCATGCGCAGTGAAGAGGAGTCGCGGTCAGGCACGCCCACTCAGTTGCCACTCAGCGAGTTAAACACGCCCCTTGTCAAGTGAAACCCGCCCCCTTCTCCTTTCCACAACGCAGGTCGACTCGGCGCCGAAGGCTAGCTGGCTGGATGAATTTTACGGCTGTGACTGAGTTAGCTAAACAGTACAAACAACAATCGGTTTGTTCTTGTCTGGTAAGTGTTGCGTATCAACTGAAACGTTTTTTTTTGTCTATTGGTGTTCTTAAATACGTCTAAGAGAGCTTATTATGTTGATTATAGACTGTGACAATTTAGTATGGTGAATACTAATGAGCTAACAACAGAAATGCGGACAGCGAATTACATGCTAATGTTAGCAGCTACATTAACGTTACCTGGAGGCTAAGTTAGTCATTGAAGTGAAGATTAGCACACAGCTCCCTTAACAGTCAATGCATGATATACTTGGTTTTATTAGTTGTTGCTGTTTTCAAATATCATGTATGCTATCTCAACATGGAGTAACCATTGACTGTACATGGGGATTAATAACACTAGACAGTCAGTACAGTATATGATGTGATAAAGCAACGGTATGATGTGTTAAAGCAACGCAAGTTAACATTAACGTAATGTGAAGCATGGACCTCATCAACCTCGTGTTAATGTAACTACTAGCCATTTTTTCTAACGTTAACGACACCTCTGTTAGAGCTACTTCTGTGATGGTAGGTCGGTAGCATAGACTGTAAAAAATAGATCGGTAGGTCAGTAGTTGTAGACCGCATAAGTGAATGATCGATAAATGAAACGCCTGCATTAAACACTAGCTGCTACGCCAAGAACCAGTCACTTCCCAGGGATATCGGTGAACATTTGAGAAAGACCTTAGTTTGTCATCTAACGTCCATGATCAGTCATACTGATAACGTTATTTTTCAAGCTGACGCAAGTTAATAACATTCACACCGCATATGTAAATGTGTAGTTAACATTATAGGTAGGCTGTGAAGTTTATTGCACACATATATTTAATTAATTGGTATTACTAGTGGTGTTGAGTGCCTGATTAGATGCTTTGTAATGTTGTAAAATTGTCTGACTAACTTTATTGTAACTTTCCTTTTTGCAGGTAAGATATGGGTGATGACTGAATGTACTGGAGGTGGCGGCAAGGTGGTCTCCATGGTCTACATTAGTCTGCAAGCAAGGGAATGCCTACGTGAAGATGTTTGGCTGGGGTGGTCTGAGGTGGCATGTCCTCCCCCTTTCTCCAAGTACCCTGACATCCATCTCCCTGACATCATCACCCACCGTCACTGGATCAACCTGAAGCCCCTTATACATGGGACATGGCACAGCACCACTACGTTCTGAAAACACATGACTTTCAATAACTTGCATGGCACCAAGAAAGGTCTGCCTCTGCTCTGAACCTTCTGTTAATGTGACATCATTTATACTTGAGGCTGTACACATCCCTTTGTTTCTATTTTCTTTATTGATGTCACCCAAACTTCAACTTTCTGTATGCCCCTGAACTCACACAAATTGTAAATTGCAATGCGCCGTTTAACTAGTGGTGTAGTCGAGTTAGTTAGTTGTAGTGGTGGGTATACTGTGAGCAACCCCAAATGTTATTAAATACATACCCTTGCCTATTTTAAATGGGTTTACTGTGTAGTCCTGTGTATCACGTAGACTATACCACGGTCATTTAACTGCCTTGGTATTTAAGTCAGAGGCCATTGCTTAGTATTTAACTGTAGCCTACACAAAGATGTAGATGTTACAAGAATGTTAATATCAGAATAATTATTGGTTGATACTAAATCAATATTGAATGTTTTTTATTTCTTTTGTGTGATCTATCATTCAGAATGCTGCAACATGCCACAATCAGCCAAAGAGGACACATCGTAACTCCTCTCCTAGTTACTCTCCATTGGCTCCCTACAGTAGACAGAATTAAATTTAAATCTCTCACTTTGGCCTATAGGACATTGACTGGATCTGCTCCTTGTTATTTTAATTCAATGATCAAGATATACATCCCCAACCGCCCACTGTGGTCTTCTGATGAACTTCTGTTGTGTCGACCAGTCTTAAACGCTAGGTCAAATTCAAGACTCTTTTCCTCAGTGGTACCATGTTGGTGGAATGAGTTGCCCAGTGCTCTTCGTTCTTGTGATAGTTTTTGGTCTTTTAAGCACTTCTTATACATTATGGTTTGTATGCAGTAGTACTGTTGTATTTTCATTATAGGCTGTTGATTAATTTGACATTGTTTATTATTGATATTCTCCTTAATGTAGTCTTACCATGTTATTGTTATTATATTATTGATTGAATGGGCATTATTATTTATTATTGCTTTCCCCCCTCATTGTTTATTTCATTAGGCTATTGATTGATCCCTGTTTTAAGTATTATATTGTTTTGTATTTGTTAAGGGTAACCATAACCATCATAATGTGGTATTTTCTTATGCACTTGAAACAAAGAATAAAAATGTTTCTTTAAACGTAGTACCACTTTAAACACATCACACACTGAACAGCAAAGTAGCTTCCTGATTATGTGTAAAATGTTTAGAGTATCCTGTCCTGATGTAGTAGGTCCATGTTCTCATATTTTTACAGCTGACATGAAGGCTGCAGTATTACATTTTTGATTTATAATGGAGCACCCTCTCTGGTGAAAGACTAGCAAGCCTGTGGTAGAGGAATACGATTACAGACATATTGAGAGGGCCTATCAATGAGTTGTCACAGTTTTCAATTTAGACGTATTATTTTGAAATGATGTACGTCTACGGGAGGATTTCTAATGCAAAATGCTTCTCCAGCAGTGCAATCGCAGGTAACAACGATACCTTAACGCATTTTCAGATACCGCTGTTCTGAGCATACTAAGCAAATTGGCCATTTGTAACTTTTAATCCCTCCTCACGTTAAGCTATGGTCCAATAATGTGTTCACTAAAACACAAGTAACGTTATTTGTCGGGCTGATTCATAAATGGGCATACCGAGGTTGTCGACCTAGCAGGCTAGGTGGCGTTTTTTGCCATTCGCAAAACTAAGCAAGAGTTAACGTTAATGAAACTTTACATCGCCTTCTCCAGTGACAAAGTATATTCAAATGAAGTTGCAACGATGATGGCGGCAATCACTGGTTACGTTAAACCATTTGAAACAAGTAGGACTAAATGATGGTGACTGGCTAACGTCACTTCGGATCAATATAGCAGAGCCCTTTTACTTTACCTATCAATTGGCTAATGCTAGCATGATGTAGCATGCTATGAGCTAATATACTTAGCATCTACGAAAGAACAGAACATATATTTTTTCACAAAGAATCTGTCACAACTAACAACGATGTCTCTTACCAGCAACTACACAATGTATGACTATCAATATGTATTTAGTCAGACTGTGATAAGATATAGCCTAATGATAATAACAGCAACACTTATTTAGGTTAGATTATGTGTCGAAATCATAGGGTCGAAATCAGGTGTTAAAATAAGTGAGCGATGACGCGGTAGTGTCTGCAGCCAGCTGTCAATCATAGGTGTAAACACGCCCTTTTAGATTTGTTAATATAACATTAAAAAAAATAATTTCAGTGAGAAAAGAAAAATTGTGTGTATTGAAGCATCTTGAAAACTATTTTTTCGAATAAAAAGTTGTTGATACAAAAATAGTTTTAGATGAGAAAAGTGACACGGAAAGTTGGCTACTTGGCCATTGAAATACATGGGGATGGGCGGAGTTACACATTGTACTGCAGCCAGCCACCAGGGGGCTCTGGACTAACGCTCGCATCACTCTTAACAGACGGCACACTGTCCAGTTCTATATATACAGTCTATGGTCAGAACAGCTCGGCTCACGTTGCAGTGGGTTGGAAGCATTGCAGTAATTTGATTGGTTAAAAGGCAACACGTGACGTGGTTAACTCCAAAAAACTATTTCACTGTGTCGGAAGTAACGCATTTGCGTTTTAATTTATCTACAAAGTAAAACATCGAGATCATTTGCATCAATGCATTACATTTGCCCTGGATAGTTTAGCCCCCATGCAGCATAACGTAATGGGGGCGTGCCAAAGTCTAACGTCTTTGTCAGCTTTTACTTTCGGTTTCTTGCCTTATGGAAAGTCCCACAACAAAAGACAGACCGTGCGATATTTCTAATAGCCTAATCGAGATGTACTCAGCCAGAAGTTTGCTGTAGGGTCGTGTCATCCTTGTAGTCGGTGGAAAGACGATGATATTCTCTAATTTTGCCGTAGCCTAGCCTACTACAAGTTGCAGAGGTGCAGAGAGGCGAAGGACAGGACAGTCAATTCACTTCCTCTTTTCAATGTAAGTTGCATCGAATTGACGTTGGGATTCTGTGTATTAAATCTAACCTACACTGTAAAATAAAGATACAGGTATGCCATGTCCACGGATAAAATAGCGAGAGGGGCATCAGAACCTTCTTACTGGGGCACGTTTCCCAGTATTGAACTGCTGTGCCTCAGTAAATAAATTAGGTTTTTAAATTTGCCTCTTTGGCAGCAGATTATTGTTATTATCATTAGATTGGACTGTGCCCCAGTAGGACTATAGTTTTGGGTCTAGTGACATCCTGACGATGTTTAAAACAATACATTTTAGTTGATATTTTAACTGAAAGTGAAAGTGTTGCGTCTTCTACATCCGCTTGACACAAGTAGATTTGAATGCAGACGCCACATAAATGTAATCTATTTTGCTTTTCGAACCCTTTCCACTATGGCCAACGACTTATAGCTGTTCCTGTTGTTTCTTTTTACAGAGTTACTGCACAGCCTTAGCCTGTGCCTTGTAGGGATGCAGAAAATGTCGTACCTCTCGCCACTACTGTTTTTGCTAGTGGATGTGTGTGTGGTGCTAGGTGTTCGCCAGGCCCAGCTTTCCCCCCTCCTCATCCCACATCCCTTTGTGGTTCTTTGGGCTGGGGGACTGCTCCGAGCCTTTGCCCTCCTTTTCCTCACCTACACCTACCCTGGCACCTTGCCCTGGATGAAGAGCTTTGAAGGGATCCAGACCGTCTGTGTTTTCAGCTTCTTGTCTCCAGCTTACATCACCTTTCTCTGGACCATCGGAAGGTCGGCCGTGGAGAGGCTGTGGGGATGGCATTCTTGGGAAGCGGTATAAATATGCACTACAATCTACAATATACACTTTGATACACATGTATACAATGATGTGCAATACTGAATAGCTTTAAATTATGCTTATCAGTTGTTATCTGATCACTGCTGAGTTTGTTAGACCTGTTAGGAGTATCATGACAATACAGTAGTCTACATGACATGTAGTGAAATGTAATAACATGACACTTGCAAAGTGTCATTTGAACTAACCCTGTGGTTCTGTCGAAAAATTACAGTTACTGCAGAGTTATGTGGTGATTGCTGTGTCCTTGCTGTTCTGGATACGCTATATGCCAAACATTCTGTCGAAGGAGACGCAAAAACCTACCAAAAAGAATGGGGCCTCCCTGCAAAGACTGCTGGGATACATGAGGCCGCATGCCCTGCGTTTTACTGCTGTCATGACCTTAGTGATTGTCTCCTCACTGGGTAGGCCTGAATGATTATTACATGTACTGCTCAGTAAATCATTCACAGGAATGTAGAATCTGAAAATAAGAAAATGTCTTGTCTCAACTGTGTTTCATCCCATCCCATCAAGCTGGTAATTTCATATTGCCTAATGTTCTACTCACTCGCCTTTTGAGTTTTAATGCACTTAATTTCTGACCAGGAACTTTTTTCTGAGGAGTAGAGAACTATTTTATAATGAAAGTGAAAGTGGGAACGCTAGTGGGAAGGTTACATAATATACCGTAATGCTGTAATCATAATGTTCACACCAGGGTGTTAAGGATTCATATTGAATGGACAGATCTGCCAGTACTCTGTACTCATTCTTAATTGTGATATTATGTTTGATATCAGGCGAGATGGCTATTCCTCACTACACAGGGAAAATGACGGATTGGATCATGAATGAGGATGAGCCTGAGGCCTTCTCTCATGCCATCACAGTCATGTCTGTGATTACCATCATGAGGTGAGAGACTGCTTAGGGCTACCTGCTAGTGTTGGCAGAACCCTAACAAACCCTAACAAATGAGTTAAAACTCATTTTAACGATGCAAACTTTGAACAGATGGTAATAGGGCTAACACGCATGATAAAGTGTAGACTCAAACGTCTGTATCATATTCCCTTTCCTTCTGTTTGCAGTGCGTTGTGTGAGTTTGTGTGTGACCTCATATACAACGTCACCATGAGCAAAATACACACATTTATCCAGGGTCTGGTCTTCCAGTCTGTGCTGAAACAGGAAATCGCCTTCTTTGACAAGTCAACTACAGGTGGGTGTTACCCACGGCATACTATTATGGAACACAGTTGTTCTCATGGAGTAGTCTTAAGCAACCAACAGTTTCTTTAAATCTGATCGCGTAATTAATTGTGAAGAATTATTTTACCATAGTTTTAGCATACATAATTGTTCATACGGTATATAAAGGGGATATCTGGCGATTTTTCTCATAGATCCCCGTTTCTCGAGGTCACGAATACTCTCGGTATGAAAACGGTCGGTTTCACCTAGCTCGAGTTACTGCAGCCAACAGCTAAAGCAGCCACAGGGCTACACTCTGGGGGTATGAACATGGGGGCTCATGAACATACCTCCAGAGTGTTGTACCGACAGTACTTGGTGACCTCAAGAAATGGAGATCTATGTAAAAAATTGCCAGATTGCTCCTTTAAGTCTGCTTTTCTTGCCGATTCACCTCTCAGTATAAGGATGCCATTGAGTGAACAATACTGGTAGAGTATTATTAATTGCTCATTTAATGGTAAAGATTAATAAATGATACTCTGGTCAGTGTCTTCTGAAGTCTAGCTGCTGTCTTTGTCTTTGGGAGATTCAAAAGATCTGTCCCTCACAGTTCACAGACAAATCTTAGACATGAAACAGATCTTCCCATGCACATGCTTCACTTCAACCTGTGCTCCCCTTCCTTGAGCACAGGTGAAATCGTGTCGCGCATCACGACGGACACCAACACCATGAGCGAGTCGCTGAGTGAGAAGCTGAGTCTGCTGATGTGGTACTTCTGGAGGGTGATCTTTCTGTTCGGCTTCATGCTCAACCTGTCCTGGAAGCTGTCGCTCTTCACCGCCATGGGGCTGCCCATCATCTGGGTCATCCCAGAGATCTCCGGAAAGTTCTATCAGGTGAGCCTGTGGAGTTATGCCTGTGTGTTTAGTGGCAAAAAAAGTCTAAATGCAGATGTCCTTGGATGTAGATAGTGTTGTTTCCCAAGAACATCTCTTGAGTCACCCTCATGCGTAATATGTATTATTAGTATGTGTAGTTAGCCATTTACGGCCATATGACACTTGATATGCTCAGTGAGTTTGTGATATTTAGACATAGAGATGAATAAAGAGCAGCAGTGGACTGCTTTGTTGAGACTTCACATGGTGTGTCTTTGCTCTCACCCCAGAAACTGTCCAAGGACGTTCAAGCGTCTCTGGCTAAGGCTAATGAAGTTGCCATGGAGACCTTCTCGTCCATGAAGACAGTGCGGAGCTTCGCTAACGAGGACGGGGAGACAGAACGCTACCAGAAGCGACTGGAGGAGACCTACTCCCTCAACAAGAAAGAAGCAGCAGCCTATGCAGTGTCCACATGGACCAACAGTGTAAGATGACTCCTCATTCCATTCGCTACTATTTTTAGCTGAATATGCTGGCTATGAATATGTTTATATCAATTATGAATATAGCATGACATGTCATTTTCATATGATATCATAGGGCTTGGTTAGAGAGTATTATGTCCTGAAGATACATATTAGGTTAAGGCTAAACAAATGGCATTTTTGTCTTTATCTAGATGTCCAGTCTGGCTCTTAAGGTCAGCATCTTGTACTACGGAGGACGCCTGGTGACCGGAGATGATGTCAGCAGTGGAGACCTAGTGTCCTTTGTGTTGTATGAGCTGCAGTTCAGCAGTGCAGTGGAGGTAACATACCAACTGAGCCAAATGAATCACACCCCACACAGGGAGGTAACATCCCCACACAGTCAAATGAATCACACCCCACACACTCATTGCTGACTCTGGGGTTGTGAGTTCGGTGGACAGACATGGTTGTTGTGGTATCTAAAACTGCTCATCTTAACAAACTGGCCAGATAAGCCCAAACAGGCTTGCGCCGGCATGCCAACTCAAAAAGACTTTGGTCGCTTTGGTAACCTTGATTGTTGTCAGTCAAGATTTGAAAAAGAAATGTGTTGCCACTACTTCCTCCTTTTCCTGAGTCTGGTCAGTCCAATGAATTCCTGATAATTCTGCAGACGGGATGTACAAATCAAATATGTTTCAGAGAGCTTTAAACCCTATGCATCCCAAATCAGTGTAAACAGATGCTTAATGCTTTTGTTGTTGTTTTGAATTCCTTGTGCTGCAGGTGTTGATGAATTATTACCCCCATGTGAAGAAGGCCATAGGTGCCTCAGAGAAGATTTTTCAATATGTGGATCGGACTCCTGAGATACCGCCTGACGGGACTTTGGCACCACAAAAACTTCATGGACATGTGCAGTTCCAAAATGTTACCTTCTCTTATCCAAAGAGGCCAGCTATACTGAAGGTAAGTGTGTGTGTGTGTGTGTGTGTGAGAGAGAGAGAGAGAGAGTAGACGTAGTTCTTGTAAATGTTAAACAAAAAACTCACTCACTTCTTTTCCTCTACCTCTGACTTTAACCCCCTCCTGTTCACTTTCCCATCTCCTTCTGTCATTCTGCTCTCCTCTCTGCAGGGCTTGTCTCTGGAGCTGAAGCCGGGTCAGATGACGGCGGTGGTGGGTCCCTCCGGTGGTGGGAAGAGCTCGTGTGTGAACCTGCTGGAGCGGTTCTACCAGCCCGAACAGGGATGCATCCTGCTGGACGGAGAGCCCCTGCAGTCCTACAAGGACGAGTACTTACACCAAAAGGTGCCCCAGAGTCCCATTCAGCACTGCTTAGTGTATCAATCAGTCTGTTTGATACAGTTTCTGAAAGTTAACTTTCACTAAGTGTAAACTCATGAACATTTATTAAAACATATTAAACATTCGTTTCAATTTAATCTAAAACTAGGTTTATGTCGTAATGTGTTTTACAGTGAGTAAAAACATTCCCTTTAAATGTTTACATTAACTTTATTTGATTTGATAGCGTATTCATATTGTGTTTTGAATTGAGTGCATCAATGTCTTTGTGTCTGCCCCAGATAAGTGTGGTGAGTCAGGAACCCAAGCTGTTTGCCCGCAGTCTGAAGGAGAACATAAAATATGGCATAGAGGACGCCTCTGACGAGGATATGATCCAGGCGGCCAAAAGTGCCTATGTTCATGAGGATATCATGAAGATGCAGAATGGCTACAACACAGGTCAGTCTCAGGGAGTGGATGAGAGTTTGAAGTTGACAGTGTATTATTGCCTTGTTATTTGCCCAAGTTGCCTTGTACTGAGGTCTGATGCTAGTCCTTGAAAGTGTTTTCTGTTGAAATGTATTATGTTTTTTTTCAAAGATGCTGGCTCCAAAGGCGACATGGTCTCTGGTGGTCAGAAGCAGCGCATAGCCATTGCCAGAGCTCTCGTCCGCAAGCCAAAGATTCTTGTGCTGGACGATGCGACCAGCTCACTAGATACAAGGAGCGAGGAAGGGGTGAGTGGGGAAATCCAGAATATTCCGTTTGGTTCCCTTTAAATAGCTTAACTGGTCATCTGACAGTTAGTTGACCTGTGTTGCTTTAGTTTGTATCAGATTGTATGGGTTAACAAATGTATGTCCTTGTATCATTCACTGGTCACTCACTCTTACTCACTCTTAATTTGGTCTAAAGCAATTCAAATATGTCAGTTATTATTAAGGACCAGTCTCCCCAGAGAATAGTTCAGTGATATGTGCCTTGCTCAAGGGCACAATGGTGGCAGCTGGGAATTGAACCCACAATTTCTCAGGCTACTGCATGCTAGCCCAGCTCCTTAACCACTACACTACTGCATGCTAGCCCGGCTCCTTAACCGCTACACTATTGCATGCTACCCCAGCTCCTTAGCCACTACACTACAGCATGCTAGCCCAGCTCCTTAACCACTACACCAAAGATCCTTGATTACTAGCAAGATAGAGCAACGTAATTCGTTACTATGGGAGCAAAACGGGACAGTTCCGGTCTGCATAAGTGGGAGTGTCACCTTACATCACTAAATGAACTTTCTCTCTTAATAAGCAATAAGAACAGATAAACCTAATTGTGTTCACAGTATTATTGTCTATAATCATGTATGATACCAATGAATCATTCTTTAGGACATTATATGAATAATTTAATTAGTCATGTGAACCGAGCTAGCTAGCTAGCTAACGCTAGCTTAAAATGCTATACAAGTGGATGGGAGTAGCTATGGCAATACAGCTATGCGCTAACAAGTGACTAGTAGTTGAAGGACTTTGCTTAAACTTAATATACTGTTGCAAATTCACTTGAGTATAAACTATTCACTTTAACTAATGTAAGTAATGTTATTCAGCTAGTTGTCATTTCAAAGAAATTACACTTCTCCGTTTAAAATTGTACCTTAGCTAAGAGGATAGCTAGCATGCTAACAACCAGACAGTAACTGGCAGCAGCATGGTCTGATATTAAGTTATTTTATCACAAATCCGAACGCTAAAAAATTGCACTTTTAGGCTTGAAATTATCCCAAACACTTACAGATTATGACAAAAATTTCCAAAAAACCCTCAACAAATCCAGAAAGACATAATGACCAATTTATTGGTAAATTTCCACAAGTCTCCATTGACATTAGTGCAGCGAGGGTTTACTCTGGTCTGCATAAAGGGGGATTTTCCCCCCTCCCCCTTGCAATAATCGAACGCGGAAATTGTCGAACGTTTGCGCCTCTCGCTCTGCTTTAACCCTCTCTGACTACACTACTGCATGCTAGCCCAGCTCCTTAACCGCTACACTAGCCCAGCTCCTTAACCACTACACTACTGCATGCTAGCCCAGCTCCTTAACCACTACACTACTGCATGCTAGCCCAGCTCCTTAACCACTACACTACTGCATGCTAGCCCAGCTCCTTAACCACTACACTACCACTGCCCCTAAGACTCTGTGCGTGTCCTATAGGTCCACAAAGCTCTGGCTAAGATGAGAAAGGAGCTGCAGTGCTCCGTGCTTCTGATCGCCCACCGGCTGAGCGCTGTGGAGAGGGCCGACCACATCGTCTTCCTCCAGGACGGTAAGGTCCAGGAGGAGGGATCCCACGACCAGCTGGTCCAGAGAGGGGGTCTGTACGCCGAGTTTGTGAAGAAGCAGAACACCTCCATCCATCGCAACGCTGCGGAGGAGACCAGCGGCTAGGTGCAAGAGGCCTTATCGAATTTTAAGTTGCAGATGCCAGTGGTCAAAAGTTCTTCAGTGAGCCCATATTAGCCTGAACATCGACTGAAAAGGATTGGGGATAGCAAATCAAAGAAGGCTAAAACATCTTGGTGACAAAAAAGTTAGTTAATGTGGGCTTTTGGCCAACCTCATCTAGGCATTGCACTTGAAAAGATAGATATTTAATTTAATTCAGTTTTCATTGTGATTATGGTGTGGAGGAAGTCCATTTTTTCTCATTACAGCTTGCAGTTATTATTATTTAAGACACACGTCTTTCATTTCTCATTGTTTTGTTACTCTTTTCTTTTCTTTTCACTCTTCATACTTTACTTGCAATAATCAAAAGTACACAAAAATCATACATATGCCTGTAATGACATTTGACCTGTAATGGTACGAGCCACAGTCATTAGTCTGTTTGTAGTAATTTCTCCAGTTATATAGAATAAGTACGAGACGAGCATCAGTTTTCAGGGTGGGTATTTTGGTCAGTTCTCTCCATGCAAGTAAAGTGAAGAAAGAAACTAAAAAAAGAATTGTCAGAGTGCTTTGAGTACTCACTAAGCCTTAAGGCATCTAAAGGCATTTAGACACTAAGCCTTTAAGGCATCTAAAATGTATATATGCTTAGTTGGTTGGTTCTCATGATTTTTAAAAAGATGTATATTTATATATATAACACCACTCCACAAATTGTAATAGTTATCTTCATTCACTCACAAGGCCAATCAGACCATTTTACAACAATTTCAGTGTCATTCCTAATAAAAAGTGTTTTTAATTCTAAAAAAAAGTGTTTTTAATTCTAAACCTCCGTGTGTTTATCTTTCTGTGAAGTAGCAGTGTTACTGTAGTTTTGAAAGCAGTCCCTTATTTGCCCCTTGGTGGCTGTTGAACAGATGTGTACCAGAGGACTCGAATTCGTCTTCACCCGGCGTGACATGCCATGAAGCATCTATATTTAGCACAGCACATGTAGCCTGATGTGGGAGAGTGCTGGGCTGAAGTAGGAGTTTCATCTGTGGCAGCAGTTTGGGATGGATTGGACTGCAGAACTCTGCTCTCCGTGTGCTGCATCACCAAGGGCACCGGGCTCCTGCATCCAGGAATGATCATGTGATGATTTATGTGAATACATTGTGTTGTGATCTCGCCGCTGGAGCAAGGTTGGTGTCATGAAGCCTTGCACAGGCACATTTCTGCCGAAATAGACGCCCGATAAGTGCCCAAAAAGCATTGCAATATGGCCGCCGAGTGGAGGGACTTGCCTAAAAGGACTTTGCTCAAGGCACCTCAAAATGCTTGGGCAAGGTACCTCTGACCCGTCAGCGCCCCCCTGTGGCACTCGGCCACCGATGCACCAGGAAGTGGATAAACCGAAGCTGAGCATAAATGCAAATGGTGTCACTGAAAGCTATTCAATTTCACACCCACATGATGGCACTGTGAGTTTAGTTTCTTGATCATTAAGGAGGCCAAAGGAACACAAGTATCTAATATACAGACAGGCCAACAGAGCTTCCAATCCAGGGAGATAATTATTTACTTTGGCACCTGAATATAGCTAATCATCAGCAATAGTTTCTGCTCATAGGGGACAATAAGCTCACAAACTCGGAGCTTATTACTGTTTATTACTCTGCAAAATTTGTCTACCCAATTCCTGTGGGTGATGTGCTCACGCTGTTGGCTGAAGAGTTTGTACAACTGATAACTGTTCAAATAATGAAGACTATAAGGGCACACCTTTAAAAAGGCTGCTGTTGTGGCAGTATTAATCCAGTGGCAAAAAGACTGATGGAAGGCAGCATTTGGTAACGAAACAGGAAAGAGCAAAAACAAAATGAAGATGAGTTGGGGGGGGGGGGGGGGGGCAGAATATCAAGCGGCAAATTATGCCCCATAGTTCTATTAAATATGAATTCCATTTGAAGGAAAATCTGCCTTATTACTTTCAAGCCCAAACACCCTCTGAACAGACAATGGCAAAGAAGAAAAAAAGCTTTTTTAAAGAACAAAATCTCTTTTAATATGTACAGACGAGATGTTTGTTGATGCAGCCAGAAGCTATATTAACCGAGGTTGTACAATATCCAAAAACTCAACAATGGAGAGTCAGATAGTCTAACATTTTTTTGTTGTTTTTTTACACTGAAAAAGGGAGGGAAAAAAACAAAACAAAACTAGAAGACAAATAGAAACATGATCTACAGTACAACTGTTATACAAGGAATGGTGTGAAGACCAGTTCTGAAGTCTTTTTTTTTTTTTTACTATACATGTGTCCTTGCTATTACGTTAGCAATGAATGTGTCTTGTCCTGAGTTAACATAGTACAAATAATACAGTTCGCCAAGTCAAGCATAAAAATCAAGCGTAAACTAGCACCATCCTCTCTAGTTCAGGCAAGCTGACGCTAGAGTCTCCAACTCCAACTTTTTTTCCTCTTTTTTTTTTTTTTTTTTTTTTACAGTACCGACCCCCAGACACAGGTGACATATCTGTGGTTCAGAGAGAGATGTGAGGTGTGAGAGTGGTCTTATGAAAACAACAACAACAAAATAGCTTCTGCCATAACAGGCCAAGTCAAAAACCAGACAACGATGGAAAAAATAACCCAAAACAAAACTAATAGCAGATCCTTGTTTTTTTTTTTTTTAAAACAACAACAGGTATGGACAAAAATTGACAGGACAGAGCAAAAAACAATGGGGGGAAAATGAATAGCTTTGTCTATTATACACATCAAATAGCTGGAGCAAAGTGATGCACACACAGTACAAAGGGGACAGATATACAAGCTAAAACACTTCACTGATAGCACACAGAGGACTTTCATTTCAGAATGGTTGTGACAGGAGAATCATACGACATTAGATTTTCAGGTGTCACATAATGTTGGAGGTGATCGATCGACAAGACATAGGCTATGACTTTAAATGACCTCCATCGTGAACTAAAAGAAACTCTCCACCCACAACAAACATGTGCATCTGAAATGAAATTCACCATCTCACCGACATGTTCATCTGACTTTTATCATAGTGACCACCAATTGCAACCACTCCAGCAAGGGCTTCCTATGTCCCCAGACAGATGACCGTCCTACCTAAAGCAATGCAACATCACAAGCTTGAGCCCAGCTGAGATGCTCTTAAGTGTTTGAAACCTGCAGCACAGGGATCTTTCCAGGGGTAAGGTTTGAAAGCATTAACACTGGGAAAAAAAAACAGGGGAAAACAAAAGTAAAACAAATAAAACAACAAAAAGAAAAGGAAATCTTTTGGGTCTCCCAGCTGCTGACTGACAGCTCAGAAAAAAAACAAGTGTCCAGATGTCCCCACCACACTCTCTCTTTTCTCCTCTCCTCTCCTCTTCCCTCCTCTCCTCTCCTCTTCCCTCCTCTCTTCTCCTCTTCTCTCCACTCCTCTCTTCTCCCACTATGGGCTGCTCCTTAAAATGCTTCTTTATGAAAGAAAATTATATTCCTTATAATCTGTACAGCTATTTACACAGAAAGCAGGAGGGCAGGCTGCCAAGTGGGGGCCTCTGGGTAAGGGAACCCCCCCTGCCCCGATACTCTGCTGGGGGAGAGGGGGGTACTGGGGTGTTAGGGGGTTGTTCCACCTCCTCCGCAGAAGCTGGGAAGGAGCGGTCTCTAACTGCCCCCCTGTGGGGTAGCAACAAGCCTGGTCTGCTCCCTGAGTTCTGTCAGTCTCCCCCACTCTCGCTCTCTCCCTCACACATTCACGCCGCCTCTTTTCCTGTAGGGAGGGGCAGCTCAGTCTGAGTCGCTGGTGTCGGAGGAGGAGGAGGAAGAGGACGAGGAGGACGAAGAGTCCGAGCTGGAGCTGCTGGCACTGAGGCGGGAGGGCACCGGGTGGGGCTCCGCCGCGCTGGGCTTCTCCACTGGGACAGAGAGGAGGAGAGAGGGACAGAGGTCAGTCCAAAACACGCATACACAAAACACTACGCCATCATTTTCTCAAAACATTTGTTATCAAAAGGCAGTCAGTTTGTTTTGGATGTGCCCGAGAGAGAGAGTAGAGAGAAAGAAAGGAAATGGATGGATGGATGGAGGGGTGGATGGAAAGGCTGAATGGGAAAAGGGGAGAGAAATGGGACACCAGAGAGAGAGAGAGAGAGAGAGAGAGAGAGAGAGAGAGAGAGAGAGAGAGAGCACCCTAACTGAGGCGGGCTCCATGGAGGGAAAGCAAAGTTTAAGATGCACAGTGAGGATGAGATTCAGGGAGAGCGGGCGTTTAACCACCATTAAATATTCACCATTTGTCTCCTGCGCAGGCACACACAGCCACAGGAACTACGGGAGCAAGAGATGTCTAGGCAGAAGTGTGTGTGTGTGTGTGTGTGTGTGTGTGTGCGATGCAAAGCCCCTAGCGTGGATACAACAGAGGAACTGTTGTAACAGAGGAACTGTAGCTCTTTTAGCCGTCTAGACAGGGCAGTCTGAATGAGAGTAAGTGTGTGTGGTTTCAATTTGATGTATAGTTCTGTGTGTGTGTGTGTGTGTGTGTGTGTGTGTGTGTGTGTGTGTGTGTGTGTGAGAGAGATACTCACCCTTGGGCTTCTGGGGTTTCTTGGCGGAGTTGAGCTGACCGCTGACGTCCTGCAGTCTCCTCTCCAGCTCTCGTCTCTTCTCCAGCGCCAGCTCCTCTTTGGACTTCCCACCGCCTGCCTTCTTGACCACTACACACACACACAAAACACACGTGTGAGGACGCGCGGGTGAGAGCACTGGGTTGGAACTTTCATAGGTTTCTATTTGACACCGTTTCTGCTCCCTCCCTCCAGAACACAGTCCTCAGAAGTATATGAAAGGTACGAGACAGTGTTATTCTAAGAGGTATCTCCGGTCTCTCAACTGTTTGTATATGTGTGTGTGTGTGTGTGTGTGTGTGTGTGTGTGCATGAGAGTGAGACTGACAGAGTGAGACCGAGAGAGCGCTCGTGCGTGTGTGTGCATGAGAGTGAGACTGAGAGCGTGTGGGGGGGGGGGCAGTCGTGGCCTACTGGTTAGGGCTTCAGGCTTGTAACCGGAGGGTTGCCGGTTCAATACCCGACCAGTAGGAACGGCTGAATTGCCCTTGAGCAAGGCACCTAACCCCTTACTGCTCCCCGATTCACTAAATAATGAGCTGTAAAGTAACTTTTACAAAAATTTTTTTTAAAGGATACCGACTTATTTTCGTTCATCATCAAAATCACAAAAAAATAGAGATATTATTTTTTGTCCATATCGCCCACCCCTAGTATGTATGTGTGTGTGTGTGTGTGTGTGTGTGTGTGTGTGTGTGTGTGTGTGTGTGTGTGAGAGACTGACCGTAGGGCTTGCGCGGCTTCTTGCGCAGGCAGGTCATGACGTAGCGCTCGAGCTCGCGCAGCGTGGACGGCTTGAGCGTCTCGAAGTCGATCTCGATCTCCTCGGGGTTGGTGTCTCGCAGCGAGGGCTCGCGCGCCTGGATGATGTGCACCACGCGGCCCAGCTTCTCGCCCGGCAGCTTGTTGATGTCCAGGCTCAGCTGCCGCTTCTCGTCGTACGACATGGGGCTGGTCTCCTCCTCCTCCTCCGAGTCGTAGTGCGGCAGCGCGTACACCGGAACCTGGCTCTTCTTGGCAGGCCTGTTGGGGAGGAGGTGGAGGTTTAACACACAGCGCTGCTTATGCCACATAATGGCATGTGCTGGAACACACTACAACTCAATTACATGATGTAATACACAGGTTATCATATTAATATTCATCTTCATGTAATATCACTCTCATAAACATCTCTGCTCCATTTATTCATGTCTTGTGTTGTCCTGGGCCATTGTACAGGCCAGAGCAGGCCACATTCTGCACATCATTTCACATTAAAGATGATAAAACATTTCAAGGTCAAACAAGTATTCACAACTATTCTGCTGACTACAAAAGCAGTGCAATAAGTACAGAGCAGACAGAATAAGGTCCTGTGTGTCCACCAATCCCGTTTTTTGCGCCAATGGTGGCTATTTTCTACTCAAATCCTATGAAGTTCAGCGTTCACAGTGCTCAGTGCCCTTGGCGGGGAAAAAAGCTCTCGGCGCTGACCGTTTTTTTTTTTTCTGCAGTGCTCAGAGCGCTTTTACAACAGCGCTGGCCTCGTCAATGTCACTTCTCTCTGGACGACCGTAACCTAGCAACAATAAACACTTGACCGAAGCGCTCTGAAAATTAAGTTAAGGGGGAACTATCAACACAAAAAACTTGATTTGAAGACACAGGCCCTAAGGTCCTGCAAAGCTGATGCTGGTGGTGGGAATGATGGTCAGTCTAGCAGATCAGTACCGAGGCAGAGGCTAAGCAGATAGCATTTAGACTAAATGGGCACGCCACCGCATCAGACAACCAAATAAGGGCACGAGCCCAGGAGAAGAGGGGGACATAAGGACAGGGCTATTAAGAGAGAAGATAACAAGACAGAGGGACAGGATGACCACGCCAGATAACAGAGGGGACAGGAAAGAAGGGAGAGGGACATAAAAAAGAAAGAAAATCAACCAAAAATAACCAAACAAAGATAGAGATAGAGAGAGAGATAGAGATAGATAGAGAGAGGGGAGGGGGGGGATTGGGCAGGGCGAGGCTGGTTGACTCACTTGTTGGTCTTGTTGCTCTTCTTGGCCGCCCCCTTCTTGCCCTGTGTGGAGGAGGCGGCCCGGCTAGACTTGCTCTTGGTGGCCTTGACCACCTTCAGCCGCTCCCGTTCGGCCCTCTCTCTCTCTCTCTCCCTCTCCCTCTCCCTCTCGCGCTCCCTCTCTCTCTCTCTCTCCCGCTCTCGCTCGCGCTCCCTCTCCCGCTCGCGCTCCTCCTCCTGGTTCTTGCGGCCGGCCTTGCGCTTGTCCGCCTTCTTCTTCTTCTTCTTGTCCTTCTTCTTCTCGCGCTTCTTCTTGGGCTTGATGATGGGGCCTTGGGAGAGCGCAGCCAGCTGCTCATGCACCGCGCGCAGCTGAGGAGGAGAGGAGAGGAGAGGTGTGGAGAGGAGAGGTGTGGAGAGGAGAGGAGAGGAGAGGGGGACAGCTGTTAGACCACTCAACCACACACACGCACACTTCTAACCACATTCACACTATTGTAACCACACACACTAACAGTATTCTAACCACACACACACACTTGTGAAAAAACACTCTCTCGTGTCCTTGCCATGCACATGTGCGCGTGCGCATACACACACACACACAGACACATCACTAAAGTGTTCACCTTGGCCTGTGGGCTCTGTAATTAAATATACCACCAAGGAATCATGGCAGAATACAAATCTAAAGCCTCTTTAAAACATGAGAAGAAACAGGCGGTGTTAAAAGATCTACTCTATATTGAGACAAGTTAGAAGTTCAACTCAACATAAACCTTGATTTGTGTGATCAGGACTTTGCCTGGCTGCCCAGACAGAGTTCATTTTGTCATAATGAAAAGCTTGCTATGCCTTAGGCTGCCTTTACATAGCTAATTAGAGAATAAATCAATACCTTCTCATTACACTAATGGTGTAACTTGTTTTTATTAGTGTCACACACAGCAAACATTAGCCGCCCACGGCAGTCAATTATATATCACAGTGGTCAATTTCCCCAAAATAATTGAAAAACTAAATCTAATATTTAGGATAATTCCCACTACTTTCATACATATCATTTCAGCCAATTACGTAAAGACTGATTCAAGAAAGTTATGCGGAAGTTTTTCATTACTAATTGCATATTACAAGTCTGGAAACCTCTCATAACAACAAAATAAATTAACACGTTATAAGATGAGTTAGTAGATTAGCTCCACTTTCTACCAGTTTGACAACATAGATCTTTTTAATTCCTAATTGCATATTACAAGTCTTAAAGCCTCTCTCATAACAACAAAATAAATGAACAGTTATCAGATGGGCTAGTAGATTAGCTTCACTTTCTTTGACAACGTAGCTCTTTTTTAATTTACAAAGTAATTCAAAAGCAGTTTTGTACCATTATGATAAGCATCTACTTGCTACCAATTATGAATTTGTGACTAGCCTCAGGTCAATGTGAACATATCAAAGTCCGTGTGAAGTCATTACCGACACTTTCTTTGAACCACTCATATTGCAAGTAATCTTTCAACTGAGTTTGAGTTATGTCAACAATTAGTTAGTTTAGCAAAATATGTGCTACCACTAGCATGCCAAAACCAGTCTACCTGCCTCCTGCTTATCTGGTAGTGTGGGTTTATCGTGTTTTCTTTGTCGACTGGTATGTGTGTGTGTGTGCGTGTGTGTGTGAGAGTGTGTGTGTGTGAGAGTGCATGTGTGTGAGAGTGTGTGTGTGTGTATGTGTGTGTGTGTGTGTGTGAGAGTGTGTGTGTGTGAGAGTGTGTGAGTGTGTGTGAGAGTGAGAGTGTGTGTGAGAGTGAGAGTGTGTGTGAGAGTGAGAGTGTGTGTGAGAGTGAGAGTGTGTGTGAGAGTGTGTGTGTGAGAGTGTGTGTGTGAGTGTGAGTGTGTGTGTGAGTGTGTGTGTGAGTGTGTGTGCGTGCGTGTGTTCCCATACCTGTGTGCAGACCTGGTCCTGTAGCTCGGCCAGGCGGTGGGCCCTCTCCTCCTCGCTGTCTGAGCTGGGGCTGCTCTCACTCTCACTGTCGCTGCTCGGCTCGCTCTCCGACGACGAGGAGGATGAGGAGGAGGAGGACGAAGACGAGGAAGAGTGCCTTCCCAGCATGCCCATGCTGCCGCGGCCCACCGCCATGGCGGCCAGATCCTCATCTTCCTCCTCCAGGACCTCGTCCGGCATCTTGGCGTAGCGGAACTCAAACACATCCTGAGTGGAAACACGTGGAAAAGAGATCGCCATCTAGTATCAACAACTCGTATAAATAGGGTGCATCTTGTTCATCTTGCTCATCAACACAATGAAATTAGCCATTTCACTTCAATTATCATTAAACCAAATGAGGGCACTAAAAATAAACACATGTGCCACCAAAAATGTAACGATGACAAATGTAACTCCAATAAGTCTGGGTAGTGCAACCAAACGTCTATCTCTAATCTAATCTAATCTAATATTTTCCTGTCTAGCAGGCAGCTGACGGTGAGGCCCATGCGGAGTACTGACCTGCAGCTTGCGAGCCATGGCCACCACGTCGTGGTCCGGAGGGTTGTACTTGTAACAGTTGGAGAACATGAGCCTGATGTCCACGGCAAACTGCTGTGCGTCTCGGTACTCCCGCTCGTCCATCTTCCTCTGGAGGAGCGAACAGACAGGAGAGGACAGAGAGGCGACATGAGGAGCGAACAGACAGGAGAGGACAGAGAGGCGACACGAGGAGCGGCCCTGCTAAACACAGATGCCCCCCACTGTGCAAACTGATCATATTTTACGCCACGTCTTTTGATGAACCTGATTAATGTTCCAGTTGAGATCATGCATGTTTTTATACACATTTCAGTAGTCATGCATGTTTTTATACACGTTTCAGTAGTCATGCATGTTTTTATACATATTTCAGTAGTAATGCATGTTTTTTTATGCATTTCAGTAGTAATGCATGTTTTTGTATGCATTTCAGTAGTAATGCATGTTTTTTTATGCATTTCAGTAGTAATGCATGTTTTTGTATGCATTTCAGTAGTAATGCATGTTTTTCAATGTCTGGTAGGTTCAGAAGTCATGACTGCCTTTTGTATGCGCTGCACTACCTTCACGAGGCTGAGGTCCATGGGGTACTTGATGATGTCATGGTAGTCGTGCAGGCCGAGCGCGGACACGTCCACGGGCTTGTAGAAGGGCCAGGCGTAGGCAGCGTGCTTCTTGGAGAGCAGCTCCTTCAGGATACCGTTGCAGTACTTGAGCTGCTGGCTCAGCTTGGCCCTGCGCCGCGCACCGCCAGGAGGTGGCCGCACCGAGTCCGGCAGGTCCTTACGTGGAGGCTTGATGGGCCGCCCGCTGCCCCCGCGCCGGCCGAGCATCTTGGCCCCCGTCGGTGCCACCCCGCCCGGCTGCATCTCCACCACCGAGACGGGCACCAGGGAGAGCGGCGCGTCCGGGGTGAGGCCGTGGCCCTTGCCCATGCCGCCCACACGGGCCTGGGAGAGCGGCGGAGCAAGAGGGGGGTAGGCCATGGTGCTCGGGGTGGTCGTGTCAGCCTTGCGCTTCACACCCTTCTTCTGCACGACGATAGAAACAGACACACACACACAGACACACACACACACACACAGACACACACACACACAAGACACACACACACACAGACACACACACACGTAATTTAAGTTGAAGGAGAGGGTCGCACTACTTAAACATGATACTTAAGGTCACTGCACAGTTACTGCAGATTAAATGCAATGACACTATTGTGATTTTCAACAGAAGAGTAATTAGACCTTTCCTGCAGCATAGTACAGGACAGTCCACCATTAGACCTTTTCTCAGCTCAGTGCCACTACCATTTATAGGCAGGGTGGTGGATACAACCCTAAAGAGTCTGGCTATTAGTCTGAGTGACTGTAACAGGGTGTGGCAGCAGGTGTGTGTGTGTGTGTGTGTGTGTGTTACCTTTGCGGTGGGCTGGGTGTGGGGGGGCAGGCCCAGCACGCCGTGGCTGGTGAGCACGGTGGGGGGCGGCAGGCTCTTGGCGAGCAGCGTCTGTGGGGGGGTGGGGTAGCGGGAGTCGGGCGTGTCGGGGGACGAGGACGAGGAGTAGGCCGACTGGGACACCGCCGGCACCTGGTGAGCTGTGCTCACGCCCCCCGGAGCTGCACAGGACCACAGAGGACACACACATCAGAGGAGGTACTACACACACACAAACACACATCAGAGGGGTGCACTACACACACACACACATCAGAGGGGTGCGCTACACACACACACACATACCAGAGGGGTGCACTACACACACACAGACACACACACACATCAGAGGGGTGCGCTACACACACACACACACACACACATACCAGAGGGGTGCACTACACACACACACATCAGAGGGGTGCGCTACACACACACACACACATCAGAGGGGTGCGCTACACACACACACACATCAGAAGGGTGTACTACCAAACAATAGAAGAGGGATGTTCAGCCTAAAGCTCAAGGTGTGCTCAGACTACTGGCTTGTTGCTTGCCATTTTGTTTACAGCTTAAACTGCATTGGGATGCACAAATATTTGGACTTAAAAGTTGAAAGAAAACAAATCCGCCAGGCACGTATGGATAGAGGGCATGGTAATCTATGAAGACAAGGATGATGACTGAATTCACAAGCGATTAGTGCAGAATAAATGCACACTTCTATCTGATTTCAACATTTTGCAGATGTTTGTTCATTACATCATAAAGAGGAACAAGTTAACAAATATAAAACAAAGGGCAAATTGGTGGATTTGTGCAGATGTATCCTCATATGACCACTCTTACAACACTCCAATCTGCCGCCAATGTGAAATTGGTACGATCATGTTGTGACACATCAGAGGAATCCCATAGGAATGTACCATAATCAAAGTGGTTGTCAAAACGTCCATAGTGGTTAGTACGATTAATTGCATTTGCGATAATATTGCGATATGATCAAACGCGATTTTCTAACCGCAAAGACTGCGATTACACTCTGACAGGGGCAGCCGTGGCCTACTGGTTAGCTCTTCGGACTTGTAACCGGAGGGTTGCCGGTTTGAACCCCGACCAGTATGGCTGAAGTGCCCTTGAGCAAGGCACCTAACCTCTTACTGCTCCCCTAGTGCTTACTAGCGCGACTATATGCCTTCTTTAAAGTGCAATAGAGAGAGCTACTTTGGTTAAAAAAAATAAATCTCTTCATTACCTTTTGCTGGATTATTGCCATGTCCCTGGTTCCTAATTCCTTTCTCTTACTCCCCTGTGCTGCAACTCTAGCAGGTAACTTTGTTAACTTCTCCAGCTGACTTCATGACTCTTAAGGCTAAACAGCCATTCGCTGCAACTCTCTGTGGTAACTTTGTTTATCCAACTGACTATTGGCTGGAGAGTACAGTGATAAGAGGGTGCATTAGCGATTTCCGAGGAGGTTGGTTGCAGCATTTGTCACAGTTAATATGCGAGTAGTTGACAAACAGCAGCTAACCACAACAATCCAGCTGTGTTCTAACATTAGCTTACCAGCTAAGATTCTTATATGCCTGCTGCTAACTGTTGATAACGTTGCCTGTTGATTTGTTATTGATTGTTATAAGATTGTTATTTTGCGTGCATAAGTAGTGAACTTAATTTGCACTGCGGTGTTGATGATAATTTGGGGAACAACGAGCTGTACTGTCATTCGGCCATGTTGCAGGATTGTTCTAATTCATGATGTGCACGGTGTGTGTGTGTGTGTGTGTGTGTGTGTGTGTGTGTGTGACAAGGTGACAAGCACCGTGGCTGTATCAGTTTTCTGCCGCTGCATGTAACGAAAGAAGACCATATGGAATAGTAGTAAAATAGAAGCCTAACGTGGGGCAGTCACACTAAGGGGGCACAGATTGTATTTGAGGGAACACTATTTTTCAAGGCTGAAATGTCAACATATACTAGCCTACTGTGATTGAAATAAAAATATAATTCGTATTAATTAAATTATCACCTAAACCTAACGTCATCATAACCGGACTACTGAACCCCAGAGGCAGGTGGCTCCTACCATGTCCATGGCGCATCCCCCGCTGTCCCTTGCGGCCTCTCCCAGACTTGGTGGGCCTGCTGCGGGGGGCCGGCGGGGCGATCTCCAGCTCCTCCTCCGGCATCTGGGCCACCTTCTGCAGGAACGCCTTCTCCAAAGACTGAGCCATCAGCACTATGTCATCAGTGGGCTGGGGGAACACAGACCAGACCTTCTCAAACATCAACCCCCCACACCACGTTCCACAAATGTGCCAGAACTTGTCAAACTTCATTGAAATGTATGTAAGGGATGACTGCCACCGGAGGTGTCCAGTTACTGATTTGTTGGACAAGGCCGGAGGCAAAGAACTCCACAATGCAAAGCTGTACTGTAAACATAGCAGCAGCATTGTAATGAATTCCTGTGTGAATGTGTGTATGAAAGACTTCTCACCTACCTTTACATTTTACATTTAGCAGACATTACTCAAGGGCACAACGGCGTAAGCCGGGAATTGAACCCACAACTTTCAGGCTACTGCATGCTAGCTATAGCTCCTTAAGCACTATGCTACCACCGCCCCCTACCTTATTGTAGATGTAACAGTTGGTGAACATAGTGTTGAAGTCCTGTATGCACTCGTTGGCACTGCGATAGTAGTTGTTCTCCAGACGTTTCCTGATGGTCCCCAGATCCATGGGCTGCTTGATGATCTTGTGGTAGTCCTGACCAAGAACACCACAACAGCGTTATTTGTGCTCACACTTGCACCCTCTTGGCATGTACCATCATGGTCTGCCCATTTAAAGTCACTGGCATCTACAGACTAAGAAGCCACTTTGAGTTGTCACTCAAACACACAACACTCAACAAACAAGACGACAAGCAAAAGCCATAAAGATCTCTCACTCAAGCCCCACACACACACACAATAATCATTAGCGTGCAGAGGACCTATCAATGGAGCAGAGGACCTGCAGTTTGCTGCAGCGATACTGCCAGCAATGCACATAGTACCTACCAAAATGTAGACAATAACTACCTCTTACAACAGTTCAACTAATATTGGCCCTGGGCACTTTAATAATGCTGTATGCAGACATAGCTCACAGGCACAAATCCAAAACCAAATGCCACTGAGATAGAGTACACTTCAGTTCACACTGCAGTTCTTAGAGTCGCACATATAGACTCTACACACCGCACAACAAAAACAGATGCCACATTTACACTTAATTAATTTGGCAATCATTCAAGACGCTTTTATCCTAAGCAACTTACAAAATCAGGATTATCATTCAAGCTACATTGCAAAGACCTTAGGTTACAATAAATACTACTACAATAACTAATACCATCAGAGGTAGTCCAACAAATACCACTACCAGAGGTCAAACTACTCGAACGAGGTGGTGGTAGAAGGAGAAGGAAGAAGAAGGGAACAGAGGGAGAGAAGAGAGGAAGGGAGTGCATGATGAGTGTGTGTTAGGAGGGAAGGGAGGAAGGGAGTGCATGATGAGTGTGTGTTAGGAGGGAAGGGAGGAAGGGAGTGCATGATGAGTGTGTGTTAGGAGGGAAGGGAGGAAGGGAGTGCATGATGAGTGTGTGTTAGGAGGGAAGGGAGGAAGGGAGTGCATGATGAGTGTGTGTTAGGAGGGAAGAGAGGAAGAGAGTGCATGATGAGTGTGTGTTAGGCCTTTGGGGTTGTTAGGACAGTACTCTCCGAAGAGCTGGATCCTCAAGAGCTTCTTGAAGATAGAAAGGGGCCACACTCTGGTAGGTCGTTCCACCATCAGGGAACAACAAATGAAAATACTCTGGATCACCGGGTGTGTAGGGGTGGCAGTGACAGATGACGCTCCCTTGAGGAATGCAGTGGCCGAGGGATAACATAAGCCTTAATGAAAGTAAGTAAGTGGAAGGAGACCCAGTAATCACTTTGCAGACATGCATTAGTGACCTAACACCACGCTGTAGCAGCACAGAACTTGCTGTCCAAACATGGAGCCACAACACAACTCCACAGAAAGCCGCTACACTAGGTCACACAAACTCACCGGCAGGTTGAGGCGCACAGCGTCCACGGGCTGGTGGAAGGGCCAGGCGAAGTGGTGGCGCCACAGGGCCTTGACCATGGCCTTGTGAAGGAACTGCAGCTGGTTGGTGATGCGGCCGCCCCGGGAGGGGTCGCTGACGGGGGGCTGGGTCGGCTGCGTGGGCATGGTGGGGCCGGACGGCGCGGGCGGCGGAGGGGGCGCGGTGGGCAGTGCGGGGCTCTCGAAGCCCTCAAAGAGCAGCGAGGGCTTACGGATGCGCTTCCCGGCACCGGCCGTCATCATGCCGGGGTCCATCCCGCCGACGAGCGACAGGCCCACTCCCAGAGAGCCACTGCCACAGAAACACACACACAGCAGCGAGACAACGGGGGAAGTCCAGGGAGTAGAGGATGGGGTGGATGAAAAAGGAGGGAAATTGCATTTAGATAAAAACAGTTGAAAATTGATTTTTAACATAGACAATTAACAATATTAGGGATGGACAAGTGATATCTGGCCTTAATATAAACCCTTAGTGATTACTGCAATTATGCCAAGGTTAATTGGGATTATACTGTTATAATAACGTTCACAAATCAATGTAAGGCCAGTCTAAAAAGAACATTTACACAGCTGATGTTGCATGCAACGTTCATTTGATAAACAAGGTTCACATGATAAACAACTGCTAGGAGAGAGTGGGTGTGATATAAATAAGGAACTCCACACAAAATGGAAACGGGTAGATTGCAGGTCTTGGCCGACATTAACCATAAGCCCAGCCCAAGGTAGGCTAACACAAAAACAGACATTTCACAACGTTATACGTTATACCGTAATTGCGTTTGATCACAGCGATTTACCATACATAATGTGCTAGATTAGCATATTCTTAATTCACTGTGGCCAAAACAAAGATATATACATTTCGATTCACCAAAGCCTATACACTCTAAATGAGTCACTGATCATCACATGGACTACCTAACCTTACGTGTTTGTAAACATAGGCGCAATCTGCTAACCCAGATGGGCAGACGCGCCTCAGATGATTACGCAACCGAAGTAGCTAGCAGTAGATACTCAATGACTGAGCCGGATTCCAGTCTCAACACAACCAAAACTAACTATTACACAGAGGTTTACTTCACATTCCGCATTTAGTGAATAGTTACCACTCAGGGCTATATAACTATAATCTTTTCAGCTAGAAAATGGCGGCAGCGCAGTTCCGCGGGGCGGGTTAGCTAGCCTAGTTCTGACTACTCTTGTCATCATAGATGGTACCCATTGTTCAATTACTAAAGCACATAGGATATTTCTTCTAAAATACACATCAAGGTGATGAACGAACACGTCTGCGAGCATAATGATTAAAATTAACCACAGTTAATTAACGGTCCGTAGCTAGATTTTATGCGCCCGGATCGGTTTTCAAGAGCGGAGCTCACACAAAGCTAGGCGAAACGGCTCATTCTTAAATACCGTGACTTTATGATTTATTTCATGCGTGAAGTGGGTGCAAAACAAACTAGAATGTACCTGTCAAGAGGCGAATTAATAGCCGCATCCATCAGGATGGATCTGGATTTTAAACGTAGCCCAATTACTCAGAATTGTTCCACCGCTCGGATTCGAGTCATCCCTTGGCGGTGCAACTAGTAAATAGTGCCGGGTAACTTCCGCCTAATGCATTATGAACCTTCCCCAGCCAGGCGGAACCTTGCTGAATTGGACCAATCCCTCACGCCGACTGTAGTCGTTTCAAGTTGCTACAGGCTGGTCAAGCAATCCATCATTACCACCCCTATGTTACCACCGCACTAGAAGGCAATACAGTCGATGTATTTCAACGATAGGTTAGTGTAACGCGGGACGTGTAAAGCTGTTCTCACAGCAGCGAGAATGTTATAAGATCTTTGTGATATGCAAAATGGCAGCATATTGTAACAAAATATTTTATAATTTTGTCTAGTAGCCTATATCTATTGGACTGACTGACCGATCTGATAGGACTCTGACTGCCTGCATTGCCAAACTTCTCCTAAGGCCACTTTAAGGAGCAGTAGGCCTACTTCAGGTTTGAGGGCATGGGGAGTGTGGTTATTTGATTATTGGCAATTAGTGGGGTCCAATAAGTATTCTGGACCAGGCTGTGTGAAAAGTGATTGAAGTAGGCATTTTAAAAGAGAGAAATCAAAACAATGAGGGTTAGAGGCATGTTAGATCAGTAGATGTCCAAACATGCAAGACTTGAGAGACTATTAAATATTTTTTTCCGTAGGCCAAACCGTTTTAGAGATAATGGCAAAAACTGGCAAAAAACGTAAACTTAATTATTACAGGATTACCTTGCAGTCAGTGTGTAGCCGACCATTTCATGCGTCTAAGTAGCAGCAGGCGAGGTTTCGAACCCACCTGCCAGTTTTGCTGTATTTTGGCCTGACGGTTTTTACACTTACACTTTTAGCCCTTTCTAAAAACGGATGAGAATAGGGTTCCTGCAGCTGTGCTAATAATAATAGTTTAATTATTTAATAATAATAATTTAAACTTTCAACATTCTATGAAATGGGAATGGGACATTTTACTAACAAGCATGTAAAACCACCATAGACATTAGTATAATTTCTTATTTATTTTTGATCAGATGTGGGAAAATAATAGGTCTATTGTGCCATGTGTTATAGGCTCTGTAAAAATTAAATAAAAAAACAGAAGCTCCTATTATCAGTGTATATTGGGAAGGGGAGCTCAAATTCTTTGAAGTTGCCCCATGCAAGCCTGTTGGTGTTAGCTTTGATTGCCTAACCTTTCATCTAAAATCACACCCTGTCAGGGAGTTAAAATAGCAACATGGGAAAGCAGCATATTGTTATGTGACGCTGATGGTATTGATTTCAGACCGATTTCGCCACTGCTGCAAGGGCGTGAGTGTTCCACAAGCTCTTAGACAAAGTAATGGGTGTTTTCGATCACAATCTGCACTGGTTATATTTCAGGAAGACACACTCGATTTATATTTAAGATGTATTTGCCATCTGCTTACAATGAAATAACCAATGATGACACATGAGGAGGAAGCGAGGAAATGCAATCAGGAAAAACTATTTAGTTAAACCACAAACTAATAAATGAGGCTACACACAGCAGAAATGTCTTGGTCTATTTTTTCCCTCGTCCCTGACTGAGGGGAAGAGGGTCATCGGGCCACACGAGTGTGTGTGTGTGAGTGAGTGTGTGTGTGTGTGTCCGTCCACTGTATCCGGATCTGGACTCCAATCCAGCACGTCATGTAGGGAGATGGAAATGTGGACCAGTAGGCCTACCTTTTAGGTTGTGTGAGTGGACGGACACACACACACACACTAAAAGGTAGGCCTACTGGTCCACATTTCCATCTCCCTACATGATGTGCTGGATTGGAGTCCAGATCCGGATACAGGAATTCTTTTTACTTTTTTCACTGAGCAGTTATAAGGGAAAAAGTCTTATTCTCACGGTGTATTCAATGTTTCTTGGTCATTCTGTGTCAAATCAGACAAAATCCAGGAAAATGGTTGCAGCACCGACTCCGATTTTCCTCTAAGTTTGTCTACACAATATTTAGGTTTCATAACTAAAACCTGTAGAAGATTCTTGTTCAATTGTATTATTTTTATAGTCTTTTTTGCCCTTGACTGTTTACTCTCTAAAAGGCCTTATCTTGGAGGCCATGTTTGTACATTCATATTTTAAAAAGTGTTATTCCTAGCCTGACAAACTTTGTAGAATGGAAACATTACTGGAATTTCATGATTCTTTTTGTAATATGAGAAGTAAAATATAGCCATTCCATTCGATTCAAGTATCAATCAGAGTTAATGCAGAGTTAAAGGAGCAAAATGCTATACTGTGTTTCACCTTAGGGGGCGCTAAAATCCATTGTTTATTGTTAATGTTCATTTTGGTATTCCCAAAACACCTGCATTTACTACAACATGCATTTATTGTCTGAATGGGACTTGGTACAATATTGGTACTTAAATATCCACACTAATATATCCACACACTAAATATCCATATACTTAGCATTTAACATACCATTTCAGTTGCATGAAAATTACACAAAAATACAAACACGTCTTGTTTTATCCTTATAATTGTGGTAATTTGTTGTGGAGACTTCAAATTGTGGGAAAACATTAATAAACTGATATATTTAAAGAGGAAATAGTGATACCAAATGAAAAAAAAAAACTTTTTGAATACCCTCAATGTCACACTTAATGCACATTTTTCCGAAAGTCAAGAGACATTTAGTTCAGACTTGAAATTGTTTACTAATGTTTATTATGAGTTTGTCTTCCACCGTAGAACATTTGGGGAGGCTAGGGAAAGTATTTGTCAAGATATTATTGCCCAAACATGTGTTTTTCAAGCTGTAAAAATGAAAGAATTTCAGGGTCTGAAAAAAATATGAAGACAGAAGATTTGCAAAGAAATATTTCACAGCCCTTGGTTTTAGGACCCATTGATGATATAGACAAGGTATGAACAAAATCTGAGGTGGTACAGCAACAACCTTATCTGATTTGACACGGAACGACCCTATAGTGATATCACAACAGGTGCTTCTTCCCATGGATGTTGACCTTGTGGTAAATGATTAACACCACGGAAAAGCCCAATATATCTTGACTGACCAGTGCCAAGAGGGTCAACATTTGCCAGGTTCCTCTTCTTGTGTAGCCAAACCTGAGTGTTGAGCTGTCATGGCATCTTTTCTGACGAGTGGATTCTGTCTACTGGCCGTGCTGGTCCTTGGACAGTGTGCCCAGGTGAAGAAGCCATTTGTGTCACGCGCGGGTGTGATGTACAACAGCAGATCCTACACCTCCATGATCACGGTCAAAAATGGGGAAAAGTTTGGCAACTGGACATGGCCTGAGATGTGTCCCCCAGATTACTTTGCCGTTGGATTCAGTTTGAGGGTAACTGAGACTTTTTCACACAAACACACACACACCTCGCTGTCTCTTCTCTGTCTAACAAGCTCACACAGGGCTCATCAAAGGCGTGTAAATAAGAAAGGCTCAACTAGATGAGGTCATTTGAGCCCCTTTAGTCTACTCCTCTCACTGTTGCTTCATGAATATGACGCAATTGTCAGGCTTCATACCATACCATACAGAAGACTAGTAATTATGCCATTGTCAAAAGATGTGAAATGCTTTAGTTAACTAACGCATGATCATTTCCGTGTCTGGTCTCAGGTGGAATCTAAACAGTTTGCAGCGGACGACACTGCTCTGAATGGAATCCGTCTCATCTGCACTAAAAATAGTGACAGAAACTCTATCTACTCAGTGGAGTCCCACACTGGATAGTAAGACTACCTCCACAACGTCTTATTAGATTTGTTTATTATGTTAGTGAGGGCCTACATCTTTTTACGAAATGCCAACTGGTCGTTGTTATCCGTGGTAGGGTATACTGATTGAATTAGGTTAGAAACTAGATACTCCCAGAGGATAGTCTACATCAGAGCTTCACACCTTTTGCCGAGGAATTGGATATTCAGATTGATAGGCAGATATCATGAATGTGACAGGAAGTTTAAGGAGGCTGATATGGCCTGCAATCTTACAATATGCCTTCCAACCATGAACTTTCCCCTATGGCGTGTGTTTTGTGTGTCTGTAGCTATGGTGACTGGACCACAACACAGTACTGCCCCACCGGCCACCTGGTGTCCTTCCAGCTGCGCGTGGAGCCCCACAAGGGCATCTTTGGGGACGACACGGCCGCCAACAACATCCGCTTCCGCTGCAGCAGCAACCCCACGCTGGAGGGCCACGGCAGGGACTGGGGCGAGTACGGCCACTGGAGCGACACGTGCGTCGACGGGGGCATCTGCGGCATCGAGACCAAGATGGAGGAGCACCAGGGCGGCCTGGACGACTCAACACTCAACGACGTCCGTTTCCACTGCTGTAAAAGCACAGCTCAGGCTTAGCCCAAAGACAGGTAAGGCCCTCCTACCCAACTGCTCATATTCACTCACGGATAGTGGACACATTTAGCAGAACTGTTATGAAGTTCTTTGAATAGTGGACACATATTTGGGCTATTTAGCAGAACTGTTATGAAGTTCTTTGGATAGTGGACACATATTTGGGCAATTTAGCAGAACTGTTATGAAGTTCTTTGGATAGTGGACACATATTTGGGCTATTTAGTATGACGTTTTTTTTTTTACTTTGATGGTTAGTGGTGAGGTCAAAGAATACCTTGACCTTGAATAAATCGAACTTAGCCATCGAACCCCAAATGTTTTGTGAACCATACAATATGCCTTTCATGATTTGTAAGCATGGCACTCATTATATACATCATGTTTTGAACTATGAACTATGAAGCCTGTGGAAAAAACAGGTATTCACTGTGGAGGCTTACATGATTTGCTTTCTCTCATATTGTTTTGTGATTTCAGACCTGGCTGATCCAGATGTCTTCACATTTGTTGGCAGTTTGTTAAAACCACAGGATGTTCATGGAGAAGACAGAAGGAAATGAAAAATTCACAAATAAATTCAACATGCAACTATCCGCTTGAAAATCTCAGTGGAACTTCAAAGCTTCCTTTTCATGCTTTTTAAAAGGGGCAAACACATAATTCAGCCTAAAGGAAAACGTAGAATCTTGAATATATTCATCGCACATTATCAGGGGGCCTATAATATGCAGCGTCAAAACATTCCTGTGCACAGATGCATGCTGATGCAGGCATCCCCCCTCCCCCCCCCCCCCCCCCACACACACCCCTTTTAAAAAGCTTAATTAGGAAATAAGAAGATAGAGGTAATTAATTAATTTAAAGTTTAAGGCCTGACAACAGTAGATAAGTAGGCATATGGGAAACAGAGGTAATTGTGTTAATTAATTGGAGAGAGGATAATCTGTAAAAGGGCTTTATGTAGAGAGGGAGAGACAAAATGGATTTCCTGGCGGCACGGGTTCTTGCCCGAAATGGTTTTCACAAGAGTTTCAGGAAATCAAAGCGGGTTGGAATGGAAGCTGCACAGAGAGGCCTAGGCCTGAATTCACTAGGATCAGTTCAAAGTGGCCCAGGGCTGAGTAATGCCTCTCATGGGCTCTTAATGTGAGATCACAGCCTGACGAGGATCCTGTGCAAAATGAACAGAGCAAAGTCAATATTTTACAGTTTGCACTCTCCTAATGTGGGGAGGGGGATCTCCCCAGCCTATTCTAATTCTGTTATAAAAGCCAAATGGGGCTTTCAAAGATTCATGACCGTCAGGAGAGCAATGCTTCCTGTTAGCCCTGTTAGCCTCTGATTAACGTCCACTGTCATCTGGGGATATCCACTAGATGGCAGTATTGCTGTTCAAATGTGTGGCATGGCATGTGTTGAGATGGTGTAAACATAGTTGAATATAATATAAGCTTTGTAGGAAGCCAGACTAGAAAGAGGAACGGTTCCCCAGCATAGGAACAGAGAGCATGCATGAACAACATGTGTGTCCACCACAGGTGTGAATGGGCTCTATATAAAAACAACCCATTAACCTTTCTTTCATGCCATTTCTGCTTGTCTGTGAAATACTGCACCTGGAGATCTTGTGTTTTAAGTACCATTACAGCAATCCACACAATCAAGTCAGAGAATGCTCATCTGTCCACTCATCAGAGGCTAACTGCAAAAAGACCTGCTAACTGCAAAAAAAGGGGTAGTTGGAGTGTCATTTAGTGGTCAGCTGTAAATGGACAACTAATTGACAAGGTGTTTTCTGAGCGGCCAAGCGTCTTCCAGCTCACGGTCAAGATCTCCATGTACCCCAGAGAGATTGCCATAGAAACCGTCTGTAACACACAGTCCTTGACGATGTTCAGAGGCCCTTAAGGATGCCATTTTAAGAGGGCCACAAGACCCTTGCTCTCTCCAAGCACTTAGTGCACTCAGGGGAATAAGCAAAAGATAGCAAAAGACAGCAACTGTGTGTGTTGTGTGTCTAACCTATGTTTGTGTTGATGTATGGTATCTGTGTGTGTTTGTGTGTCAATATCTCCTCTAAAAAACAACTCTGTGTCTACACCAAGTCTGGAGCTAATCCTTCCAATCAATTATTCAAATCAATTATGCATAGTTCTTCCATTATTAAAACCTAGATTATACTATTATATAATACAGTTATAATACAACACAGTTTTGTGGTTTGGTTTTGCATTTGGAAAAGTCTCACTGAGAGACTATTACCTTCTCATAGATGAAATATGATGTAAGACCGTGACACACATTGTTAACGCTCACAGTTCATGTCCCATGTACCATGTAGATTTTTGTCCAGCCAGTTCAAATGATATGCTGACTTGATGGAAGCGAGTCAAAGATTTGGTCTATAAATGAAGAATTGAGAAGAGCGAGAATATTATATTTATGCCAGAAAATAAGAAACACAAATGCAAATCAAATATAAACCATATTTATAATATACAAATTGTACAGATGCCATACACAATATGTCACTTACAAACAAATGGTTATGCTTTACAATGGCGGCACAGCTATTGCTGACAATTAGAGAAGCAACCTTCAAAATGGAGGATGTCAAAATGAACACAAGCCAGAGAGAACCCACTTCAGCTAAACCATTAAACACTTATGACATTCCACTGTCATCCTCGATCAGTTAAATCCATTGTACAACAATAAGGAGAGACAGAAAGAAAAAAAAGAAACACAGGAATTGGAGTCTGAAGGACATTATTAACCGTTCATTATTAACAAGAACAATTTCACTGCGATTGTTGGAGACTGCTGCTGCTGCTGCTCCAAGACAGGAACATAATGAAGAAAGCGGAAATAGCATGTTGTCTTTGTACATGAGTGGATAGAATGTTCCAGACAATGCTTGTGGGAGATATGCATTAGTCACAGGTTACTCCTGCCGTTACCGAGGGCAACAGAAACATGGTTCTGCATCATTTAGCTGATGAAGTGCTAGATCCTGCTCCACATTCCCCTCCACGTATCTGCGTTTGATTTCCTCAGGAGAACGGCCCACTCACTCTTCCCCTCTCTCGGCTACCATCATCATTTAGTTTGCCATCAGCGACCACCGGAGGAAATCTACAGACCCAGCTGACCCCCCGTGACACACACACACACACACACACACACACACACACACACACACACACACACACACACACACACACACACCATTTGCCTTGACACTGATCATTTGTCAGGCAAAGTGCAATGCAGATGAATGTTCATCATTAGTCATTCACAACAGAATCCACCCATTCCCCTCCCGTGGTTAAAAGCATTCAGGTGAGCTGAGTGCACAGCCCTCTCTTTAAGTATTTCTCTTACTGCACTACATACAGTGGCACTGGCATCACCGAGGCGTTTTTAATCCCCCCCTCCCCGCTCCACAACAAAAACACAACACACTGTCTAGAGGAGCCTGGTTTTGCGGCACGACAGCACAAGACCACACAGTTCACCAAGCGGAGCAGAGACAACTAAACAAGAGACATGTCAGGAAGATGAACCAGGCTCAGACGTGGATTAGCCAGGCCGACTGAAGCGGCGCGGGCGGAGACGGCTACATAAAAGGAAATTAATATCCGACTGGAGACAAACAAATCAGGTTTAACACGCCCCTCTCCACAACAAGGAGGCAGAGCAGTGGTGGAGCATGAGCGGACTTCAAAGCACTGTCAGCTTCAACTTGGACAAAAAGACGACGCGGGGAGAAGTCTTTATTAGCACTCGCGGCAACCTACACCGGAATGCGTGTGAGGAATCTCAGCTAAAAAAAAACAGATAGAACAACGAAGAGAAAATGATAGGAGCATATATACTGTATATATATATTACCCACACAGGACACAGGGATCGATTGGAGCTCTATCAGCCCTCAAACCGTACTGCATGTAATTGACATCCTTTGAGCCTTGAGCGGCAGTCATGGGAGTCAGGTAATGGAAAAGCCATTTAGAGTTGAGCTTGACCCGCTCGGGCCATTACAGCAGATCCCATACCTCCGATCCACCCCCACCTGCCCACGCCGAGCGGGGGCTGGAGGTCACGCGGCTATCAGTGACCTTTGAGGGCGGGGGGGTGCAGTGAGGTGAAAAAGCCCCTTGTCCCCTGTGCCCCTAAATCCATACGCATGCGGCAGCCCACGCTGGTGGCACGATGATGTCATATCACACCTTTTTTTTAACGGCGTGTCGGCGGAAAATCTCCGCTCAGCAGTTTGCGAGAGCGGACAAACACTTCTAGTTTGACATCAGCACTCTTTGAAACATAGGCTGCAGCTGGATATTTTGACTGTGTGCGACGAGTGATTTACACAGCATTGCACCGTATTTATGAAGAAAATACAGCGAAACCCTGAAGTCTTAAGGGGGAGAAAAAAAAGGATCTCAGTCAGACTCCTGTGAGTCATGTTGCCTTGATCTTTGCCTGTGGACAAATGTGAAGCTTTGAGGTATAATAATACCAATTATAATGTACCAAAACCAACTATAGTCATCAAGGAAATCTACTTGTACTTAAGTAGGTCTCCAAATCATGGCCACAAGATGCGAGTAACTGGCGTTGCTGGCCCTAAAAGCTTTTTGGAGGAAAATAGGTTACGTCTAATCCCCATTAGCCAGCTAACAGGTCATATCAAACTACAGAATATGATCACATATATGACACTGGAAATTGATAGAACATTTTTTTTCTAACAAAAACATCTCAGCAAACCCCAACTGTTGACCGATTTTTTCATGAAAAAATGAAACTGCAGCAGACCACAGTTTTCTTAATGTTTTCATCAGTGCTGATTTCTCTAAGATTTTGATGTGATGAAAAAACCACACCCAGAATGTATGAAGAAGCGTGAGCTTTTCGAACACAGATGGCAATAACTGCAGATGTCTGATTCTGCAAAAATAGATCCTAGCACTTTTCTTTTTCTTCATAATATTTCTACTCTCCTAGGAAGAGAAATTAAATTATTCATATTAACACTTCACCAAGCAAATTGGCTTAAATGCACAAATGCACTGGATATACATTCCATGTATAGCATACACTTGAGATATACAGTATGTGCTTGTAAAAGTGACATTCCTCCATTTCATCATCGAGTCAGTTTATCAACAAATGTAAACAACAAAAAAAGACCAATTTTTCCAAAGATGTATTCCATCTGGTTCACAATGGATTGCCTTTCGCAACAGTAGCCATTTCCTTCGCTGTGTGCTTTCTTCCTGCATACCCTCTTGATGAAGCAATTTCAACAGCAATACTGTACAATGGGGCACAGGAAGGAGGAATTTGTGAGTCAGTGAGTCTATCTCATTAGTCTCAGGCCCCCCTTTGGCCACACACCATGTGTTTTTAATATCCAATGGTTGTGATAACAGCCCTCCCCCCATCCTCTTCTATCAGCTTGTATACAGAGTTCCTCCTCAGCAGATGTAAGTGAGGGTGGCAGTGAGGTGAAAGCAAGTCAGTGTGTAAACGGGAGGGCTAATTTGAGGCAGGCACCGCCACGGACGACTATTTGGTGGCAGCAGTCTTGTTTAGGGGGGCGGGGGGGGCACAAAGCAGGACAAAGCAGCAGAAGGTCCCACTGGCTGTATAAGGCTCGTCCAGTGGGACGAGGCTGAGAAGGACCAGAGAGCAGCTAGCCCTTTCTGGGAGCAGGGAGAGAGGGAGAGGGACGGTTTGGCCAGTGTCGGTGCAGCTGATGTCTGGACGGGTGGAGGAATCTTTACACCTTCACCTCCACCTCCATTTTGTCCTCCTCGTCTGGCCCCTCCCCAATACTCCCATTGGTCAATGTCTCTCCTCCCGGTTGCCCGGCGACCTCTTCCGCTTTGTCCGGGTCAGACTCGGCCTTGTTGACCTGGGTGCTCAGATCGCTTTCCTGCTCTTCTTCTGGGTCTTGTCCTCCCTCCTCTTTCGTCTCCTCCTTATCTCCCTCATTCCTGACCTCTCCCTCTCCTTCACCCTCATCCTCTGCTTCTCCTCTGTTCTCACCCTCTCTCTCTGTCTCTCCGTTCATCTCTGGCTCAGTGCTTGCCCTGCTGTCGTTCCTTTCGCCGACCTCCTTCTCACCACCTTCCTCGGCCTCCTCTTTCCTTTCCACCTCTCCTCCTCTCTCCTCCTCTCCCTCAGCCGCTCTCTCTACCTCTCCCTCAACCGTCTCTATCCCTCCCTCTGCCTCTGCCTTGCTCGGTTTCATCTTGTCGTCTAACTCAGGTTCTGTGCTCCCTCTTTTCTCTTCGCTCGCTCCCTTGCTCTCCTCCTCTTTGGCCACCTTCTCCACGCCGTCGGAGATCCTCCGGTCGTCCAGCTCCCTCTCCGCAGTTGCCAGGGGCGCGGTGTTCTCCTTCTTCTTCTTGCCCTTGGGTGCGTCTTTGATGAAGTTCTTGTTGGACTTGTTCCGCGTCTTGAAGATGAGCTTCTGAAACACAGGATGTTTACATGAGGACTTGCTCAGAATAGATACGTGCCCTGATATTTGAAGAGGCACAAGAAAATTGACACGGCTAAATGAAAGCAGGGGGGAAGGAAGGAATGTTTGTGACCAGAAAGGAGCACGCTGAGGTGGAGGAAATTCCAAGGGATAAGACAGCTTTTCCTCTAGGCTACTCAGGAGATGCCATTAGGAAAAAAAAACAAGCAATGGAAAAAGTCATAAAACTCGACTAATTCTTTAACATAACAATGCAAATAGCTACCGGTATGCACTGTACTTAGCAAAACAGAGTACACTGCGCCTTGACAATATTCAACATTCCCATTCTACCGCAGTTTTGGTAGTAATGTATTGCAGCAAAACAGAGTACATTGCGCTTTAAGAATATTCAACATTCCCATTCTACCGCAGTTTTGGAAGTAATGCATTGCAGCTTTAAAACCTCATTCCAGGCCTCATTCTCAAGTATATGGAGGCTTTCTCATTTCAGCCAGTCATTTCCATTCTGGGGGTTGGAAATAGAGCTATTCTCTATGGGGGTCAGAGGCCAAGAGTGGAAGAGAGTGGTTCCAGGCTCACTCACAGATGAGAGACAGGTGGCTGTGTTTAGCGCCTAAGCAGCTGAGGGGAACACTGCCACTGTTGTGTGCACGGCCAAAAAGAGGCTGACTTGCGGCGCGGCTAGCAGCTAAGGGTTTGAGTGAAGCTTAGCTTAGTGTGTTTATCTCAGATAACATTCAACATCCCCAGGCCAACGGCAGGGTGCCTTGCACACAGAGAACCACTCCCCCGTTGGGCAAAAGAGCTATTAGCTGGGTTACATTAGAGAGAGAGAGAGGGAGAGCGAGAGAGAGAGGGAGGGAGAGAGATGACAGAATTAATCAGAGATAAGAGAGTAAGTGTGAGTGGTCGGTATGACACACAAGGGTCACCTACCTTAGATTCTCTCTTCTTGCGTGGCAGGACAGGCCTCTGGAGAAAGACGATCTGCTTGGTGCACAGACTCCCATCACTGGCAGACAGATGGGAGAGATAAGAGCCATAAGAACCAGCGCGGGAGGCACAGGACAGATCAAAACAAGGGAGGCTGAGCTCAGTATGAACCACTCAGGAGTGTTATGCTGCGCTCCTATTCGCTTGTTGAGTCCGGTTAACTTTAACAGAGCAATTACTATAGCTGTGCAGCCAGATGATACAATCAACATGCAGGCTTCCGCAAAAAATAGGATTTTATTAGGTTAGGTCCAATTTTCTTAAAGGCTACACTGAATAGCGGAAAATAATAGTTTATTTTACTGTCTATGGAGAAAACCGAGCGGCTCTGAAAGCCGTTGGACCTGGAAAAAGATTTATTAGCCTATTATTGCATCATCACTTAATTACCGAATAGCGTGAGACCTATGTGTGCATCATGGTGTCAACCCCCCCAACCCCCCCAACCCCCCCAAGCTCAGAGACTCCTGGACTCATTTGCATTCCTCTCTAAGTGGTCTCATGGCTCTACAACAGTTCCACAAGGAGATCCTAAATATAGGTCAATAATGAACAACCCTAAAGACCCTTGCTCAAGGTTTGGGTTTGATTGGGCTTTTTTTTCTTCTCCAGATGCCCTATTGCCCACTAGGGGGAGCAGTTAATTGGCCAAGCGTGGGCATGTGTGTGGACTTCAGACAGCAGGCTTCATGCCGGACTCCTTCTGGGCACAACACCCCCGCGGCCCGCCCACCGCCCCGCTGAGGATGGGCAAACCATCAGCTGATTCTGGAACAGAGCCACCTGTCTGTGTCCTGATGGCTGTGAAAGGGCCAGGCCTGATCCCGGGTCAGTAGCAAGTCTGGGCTGGGGGAAGGAAACGTGTCCGGCTTGTCGCTGCATACAGCGGCCCTCATTATGTTCCATCTCACTGGCTGCAGTCCATATCCCACCGTGCCATCATGGGAGCGGACGTAAGAATTGGCCGTTCTAGCTCAGCGCTCCACACAGTGAACTGGTGGATGTGTGTGTGTGTGTGTGTGTGTGTGTGTGTGTGGTGCACCCACAGGGAGACAAACAAATATCAGCCATGTTGGGATTTGTACAATAAATGGACAGCCATACATGACTCCCCTTTCTTTCTTTCTTTCTTTCTTTCTTTCTTTCTTTCGTTCTCTCTCTCACTCTCTCGCCTCCCTCTGTCCCTCCTGCATTCCTCTCTATCGGCCTCAGTAAACACACGGCTGGGAACCAGGACACAAAGATAAACGCAGAATATGAACAACAAACAGCTGTAGCGTGTGGCGTATTCTCTCCCTCTGGTTCCTCTAGCCTTTGCTTGTTTGTAGCACTGCAGTGCTTTTACGTCTCCCAGGATTCTTAAGACCTTTCTCTCCATTTTAGGAGAGAGGAAGAGGAGGAAGAAGAAGACGAAGAAAAGGAAAAACACGGGCAAAATCCAAACATGTCAAAGTTGTGTTCAAAAGTTGATAATCCCTGCTGATGTTCCAAATGAAGAATCCTAATAATCCTCATAGGAAATGCAGCTCAATTCAACAAACATGCTTCCTCTCTCTCTCCACCCACCATCCCCTCTCTCTCTTTCTTTTCATTCTCTCTCTTTCCCCCTCTCTCTCTCTTTCTCTCTCCATCCATCCCTGATCCCATAGTGGAGATACCCTGGCAGGATGGAGTCTGTAACAAACTGCCTCATGCTAATCTCCATCCCCACACGGAGCAACAAAATGTGAGAGGCTCACGACAAATCTCAGCTGACATCATAGAGACTGCTTGATTTCCAACAGAAGCTTACAACGCGGCCCAAATATCAACCATCCTCCTCTTTTTCTCATCCCTCTCTCCCTCTCTCCCTCTCTTTCTTTCTCTCTCCGTTGCTCCTTCTTGCCATCAGCCAATCCTCTCAATTCCCCAACCTACTTTATGCCTTTCAGAACACAGCCCTGGATATTTAGCGGAGGATTGCCTCCAAAATGAAAAAGAGATTGAGAGAAAGAAAAAGAGAGAGAGAGAAAGAGAGAGAGTGAGAGAGAGAGAGAGAGAGAGAGAGAGAGAGAGAAAACCTGAGTCTTCAAAAAGCGAGTTAGTAAAAGGAATGAAGAAGCTCTATTAAAGTTTAAAGAGCGGAAGCGCTGGTTAAACTAAAACGGCCTCTTCAGCACTCTTTACAGGATATAATCCACAGCCTGTCCTGTCAACCCTCCACGATGATCGAGAGAGACATACACCTGCACACACCTGCCATGGCCAGCTTATGGTACTGTACCACTGTATCCGATTAGAGGAAAATAACTGGATATTATGTAGTCATGAGGTGCAAATGTATGTATATTTGATATGTATGTATGTATATTTTATGTTCGTGGGTACATATTAGCATTTGTAAGAGAAGCATGAAGCATCTTTAAGGGAAATAAAATGATCAAATACAGTCCTACTGTGTGGGACTGAATCCTGGCTCCATACAGTGACTCCAGATGTAAATGTGGAGCCATTTCTGGGACAGCAGTTTGATTAATTACCCATATAGCCTGTGGTCGCGTGGCATTTTATGTCAGATCAAAATAGACCTGTAATTAATCAACAACGCTCCGAAACCATCACTCACTTGACGTGGCGAGGGGGCAGCCAGAGGGAGGGAGGGGAGGCAGTGTGTGCGGAGGGGGATATGGGGGTGGTGGTGTGGGAGGGTGCAGTGGTGGGGGGGGAGATAGTCGGGCTAGGCAGAGGCTGCCAGGCAACATCTTAAGATCATCTGAGGAGCCATTGCCCTGCTTCCGGAAGCCATCTATTAGTCTGTGACAGCGGCCCCAGCGCTGTGCGGTGATAGCAGCCATCCCAGATCATCCATCCATCCCTGCCTGCCTCCCTGCAGGTCCAAACACCTGCGCTCTGGTCCTCTCCAGTCCCACCCCAGGACATGACCTGCTCAAGGGACCAACTCATACCCAGAGTTCAACCTCTACATGTGCGGCCAAAGTCCCCTGCTGTTAAAAGGCACGCTGCCTTCCAGTTCCTCATTAAATACGACTGTGTCAGGGGTGCCCTAATTGCTCCATTCTTTTTTGGCCTGCCTCGTTAGTCCTAAACGTATGTCGGCCACTGTGTATTTCTGTCGCAGCGGCTTTTTAAGGGTTAACTGCAGTTCATTATCTGACCACAGTTTTACATGGTGCAATAGGGGGGGCGCTGTGGAGCTTCTGCCAACAGAGATCAACAGACCCGTGGCATGAGTGAGGAGCCCGGGGTCACCACGGAGCGCTGTCTGAGCCAATGGCATACAGACACAAAAAATGATACATTTCAATTTAATGTAAAGTGACATAACATGAATGCTTATGTTTGGCCCGTGGTCCTCCACCCAGATTAATTTTTCGCTCTTTGTGGGGTAGAATGTGGGCACCGCTGAGCTATATGCTCTATGCACCATGGCTACCTAGTCAACCTACCTCAAGTCTGACTCATCTCACTTTAACAGTCAGATGCTCACCGAGGGTTGACCCAGGTGAATTACACATCTGGACAAGCTACACAGTGGTCCCTACACTGCAGCAGGAGAGCTAGAGGTCTAGAGGCAAGACTGGGTGCTGCTGCTGCTCTTCCACTGCTGTGCTAGGCCTGCATTCTCCTTGTGAACACAGCCTGGCCCACACATTCAGCACAGAGAGCTCATGTGATATCAGAATACCTCCACATCAGAGTCATCGCAAGGCTTGATGGTGTTTTATGCCCCCAACATCTTCTTCCAGGCAGCGCTGCCACCATCGACTTAAAGGCACCTTATCGTAAACCTAACCCTAACCCTATCCTTAACCCATGCCTAATCATAGCGCCTTCCAGGCAGCGCTGCCTTGAAGACAACGTTGGGGGCATAAAACACCAAGAAGTCATCGCAAGGCAATGCCATACGCCATAAGACTGGGTGCTGCTGCTCGGTCTAATGCTGTTGTGATGGACAGCCTTGAGATGGGAGAGCAGGCCAAAGGGGAGGGGCCATCTTCTGACAAGACAGGCATGTAAAGGGTTGTAGACATGAGGGTTGATATCATATTGAAAAATGTCAACTTCAATTCTATTTGTCCTCTCAGACGAATTGGCTTTCCGAAACATTCTAAGTGAATTGTGTTTATCTTGTTAAGGAGTTCAAAAGCACAGTTCACACTAAATCAAATGAGCACATGAAATTAATTTTCTACTCACAATTCATCAGTTGACCAGCAGAAGTTGGCAGAAATGTTGTTTTTCCAGACATATGACATCATTAGCTTTGAGAAAGTCAGCACACAATCAATGTTTTCTGATTGAGGCTGAGCTATTCTTGTAACCCCAGAAACCTCACTACGTGGTCAGGGGGATTCCCCGAACCTTCTGGTGGCCATGATACTCTGTCATCTTGTTAATACAGATGTGTTATTGTGTGCTCCACAGGAAGAGTTTGGACGCAAAACTCTCTAAATCCGTCTGACCACTTTTCTTTTAAATGAGCATTTTTTTTATCAGGCTCCTTTAGGTTTTTGCCTACAAATCGACATTTCAGACCAGGAAGAGAGTGGCATTCAGCGGGTTTTGAAGCTAAATTATTTGATCAATGTTTACAACTGTATGTGTGGAGAGCATACATCCTTATCTCATTTTAGACAGAGATGGCGTTTAGCATTTAGCATTTAGCGTTTAGCGTTTTGCATCTGAACTCTTCATATGTTTCCTATGCTATTTTGACATGGAATGGATCGATCTGTGTGTGTGTGTTCCGTTTGCCTACCTGTTGGTCTTGACAATGGGAGTGGGCAGGACGCAGGTCAGTCTCCATCCGTACAGAGCCAAAGACTGGAGCAGGGGGATGTAGTCTGTCTTTACCTGCACACCCTGCAAAACACGGCAAAACATCATGTTACACACACACACACATGCCCACACAAACACACACACACACACACATGCTCACACAAATACACACCCGCACACACACACACAGACACATACACAGATCCGCACACACACACACACACACACACACACACACACACACACACAGACACATACACACACAGACGCACACACGCACACAGACACACACACACATACACACATGCTTGCACAGACGCACATACACACAAAGAGGCCTTCTTCAAAGACTCCTCGATCCTACCCTTGTTTGGCATCGTTGGTATGAAGAATGAATGCGCTATGCAATAACAGATTAATCGGTTTGTTTTGGTGTCTTGGTGTGTGTGTGTGTGTGTGTGGTCAGTGTGACGATGGATGGTCCAGGGTGATCGTCGCCTGGTCTTTGAGCGAGGACTTCGATAGATGACTTTGAGCAAGGAAGACAGTTAGATGACTGTTGAGCCTGGCAGGACCCAGAGGAGACCCAGAGGAGGAGGAGGAGGAGGAGACGCTGCAGGAAGTGGCTGTGGTTTCCCTCGGTGCACCTGCCCCCTCACGCCAACAAACCCATGTCGCGTGTCAACCGTTAGGAGAGCAACACGCTATCGTGCATACACAGCCGCATGCACGCACACGCACACACGCATGCATGCACACACATACACACACGGAAGCTGAGTAGTTTAACTGTGTGCTAGAAGACAGAGTTACATAATGGGACACAAAGATGTTCATTCTCTCAAGACATAAGATGACCTATTTTTACACACACACACACACACACACACGCACACACACACACACACACACACACACATAAAGATAGAAACAAGTATGTTAATGTGCAAACAATGACACACACACACACATACACACACAGACACACACACACACACACACACATAAAGATAGAAACAAGTATGTTAATGTGCAAACAATGAGACACACACACACACACACACACACACACTTGCGAAAACAGGAACGAGTCACAGGAACAAGAATATACCACAGACGGTTGGCTGCGACTCACTGTTGTGTGAGTGTGTGTGTGTGGGGTGGGGGGGGATTTTAACGGCCGAGGTTTATCACACGCTGCTGTGTGCAACTGTGACACGCTGAGACGGCGTCTGGCTGGAGTCTCAGCACTCTCCCCTTGTCTCCTCTCCTCTCCTCTCCCCTCCTTTCCTATCCTCTCGTCTCCTCTCCTCCTCTCCTCTCCATTCCCCTCCTCTCTTCTCTCCTCTCTTCTCTCCTCTCATCTTCTCTCCTCTCATCTTCTCTCCTCTCCCTTCCCTTCCTCTCCTCTCTTCTCTTCTCTCGTCTCCTCTTCCCTCATCTTCTCTTCTCTCCGCTGGTGACTCGGTGACTCACAAGCGCCTGCTCTCCCCCGCACTTTAGCGCAGGGCTGGGGTCCGAAGAGGCCAGAGCCTGGCGGTGGACATTAGGATGGGGGGGAGGTGGGGGGGTGGCAAGTGTGACTCAGGAAAGAGTTCAAGGCCTCGTTAAAACGGCTCTGGTTATTTATGCTGGCCCCGGCTGGGCCGGTCGTCCCCACGGGAGAATGCAGAAACACACAGAGAGGTTTGTGTTGGCTCCCCGCCCGGGGCCCTCACTCTCCTAGCTCTCATGTCTCTCTCTTTCTCTCTCTCTCTTATATTTCTCTCTTATCTCTCTCTCTCTCTCACTCTTATGTTTCTCTCTCTCTCTTTCTCTCTCATGTCTCTCTCTTTCTCTCTCTCTCTTATATTTCTCTCTTCTCTCTCTCTCTCTCTCACTCATATGTTTCTCTCTCTCTCTTTCTCTCTTATGTCTCTCTCTTTCTCTCTCATGTCTCTCTCTTTCTCTCTCTCTCTCTCTCTCTCTCTCTCTCTTATATTTCTCTTTCTCTCTCCTATGTTTCTCTCTCTTTTTTATGTGTTTTTTCTCTCCCTCTCTCTCCCCCTGTGCTCCTCTGAACAGATGACTTGAAAGCACTAGTAAATTGAGAAATAAGTTCTGGCGCACACACACACAATGGCGTTGCATTGCACGGTGTGTGGAAGCTGTGCAAGCTCAGTTCAGTGGCATTGGGTGAACCCCACTCGCCTGGTGTGTCCTCTAACTGACCCCCGGACTCGCACGTCCACCTCACCCTCCAAATGCACACTTAACGTTAGGAGGGGGAGGACTGTTCCTCATTGTTTTCTCATTGGGGCTGAACCATCCTTATCAATGCAACCGTCAAAAAGCACTTCACATTTTACACCTGTATGCAGTAGAAATGCAGAAGATAGGGTGGTGGGGGTGTTGTGTTTGTGCATGTTTGTGTAAGTGTGTGTGTGTGTGTGTGTATGTGTGTGTGTGTGTGTGTGTGGGGGGGGGGGGGGGGATACTGGACACAGGACTTTCTATGGACAACTTGGCATTAGAGCAAAGTTTATTCATTCATTTCTTTTCCCCCATTAATACAAACAGGAGCATGCATAAGCTCTCCTAGATGGAAGCTACGTAACTCTATAACAAATCCTGGTCTAACACAACTCTGCAAGATCTACTCCACATCCATTCCATAGCAGAGTAGACTGCTATCTGGTGCGGTTTCACCATTTTATTCACCAGTGATATTTTCTTTGCAATTCCATTACATTTTTGCAGTGACCATTTTTTTGCTTTATCACCTCATATCTACAGTGCGGCTATACCCTGCTAAACACCAAACTACTGGTATTCAAATGCCACATGCACTGTATAAATAAAACCTGCTGTGGGAACCCAGTTGTGTAATGAGATGTGAAATATTAAATATGCAATATGGCATGTACCATATTGTAACACAAAACTCCAGAGGACAGTGCTAACATTACGGCACCTTTGACTGAGTACACTAAACGGAGGCGTAATTACATAAGGAGAGATCGATGGCTCTGCCCTTTACAGTCCCTGGGAAAGAAAATGGGTTTGGACACACCCCTCTCTCAGCGAGTCAGGCCCTGTCTATCACCGTGGCTACCGGCGTTCTATGGCTCCCTGATGAAGCCATCATCCTCTCCCTAGTCCACGCCGTCTCGCACAGGAGTCACGCCGCGCCGCGCCGATCCGTAGGTCACGTTTGCTTCTCACCTCGGCAGGAGACGCGCTGCACGGCCCGAGGACAGCTTATAATGATCTTCCCTCATTTTAGCTTCTCCATTTCTCTCCCTTCTCCCTCCTACTGTGTCAAATGAAAGCCGTGACCTTCAAAGTTTACTCTGGCATCCTTCAAAGTCCACTGCTGTGCTAGGCCTGCATCCTCCTCGTGAACACAACCTGTCCACACATTTTAACACAGAGAGCTCATGTGATATCAGAATACCTCCACATCAGAGTCATTGCAATGCAATGCCATACGCCTACTGGAAGAAGTCAAAGAAGATCAAGATGCAGATTGTTCTTCTGCACTACCCTGCATTTAAGAGGTACGACTGTTTATTGTGTTATTGCCAATATGACTCAACTTCATCAACGTGCCGTCTAACAAAAAAGTGGCCATCTTTCATTGCATTTAATGCGCTCTTTGTCTTCTGAGCCATTCTTAAAAGCTTATTTCCCAGCATCCTAATACTGGAGATGTTAGCGCTAATCTCATTTTGGCCCTAATTCAGTTTCTAGGGGAGGACTGTGAGCTAGTGTTCTGTCGCACTGCTTCAAAGATGCCGTTCCTCTCGCGGTGGCTCGCCGTTTTGTGAACGCGCACAACAACAATGTGTGCACAGTTAACCGCCTTCGCCCTCAGCCAATGCTGTCCGCCGGTCCCGCCGAAGACGGCGAACGAACACCAAAGAGAACTCCTCGCTGTCTTTGGGCTCTCTGGGCAGCGTCTGCCGTCACGGTTTCAATTGAATCTCCGAGGCACGCTGGTCAGCCACATTCCACACACATGAGGAAAAGGGTATAGCTGATTAGGCAGGAGCGCATCCAGGCATCGAGGGCCCACATGCTTGCTTCCAAGACGTGGGAAAAGCTGGAGCAAGGCATTTTTAAAAGCACCATAGCCTACCCACACACACACACACACACACACACACTTCTCCGAAGCAGATGGGAAACACAACAGTCAGACTCTTGTTTTAAAACACCATAATACTTGGGAGGGAGGTGGGGTTGGGGGAGGGAGGTGGACAGTAAAAATGGATGGTTTGAGCTTTAGAATTTTTTTAAGCCCTTAAACGCCAAAAGGCAAAGTCGTAATTCCTGCCGCAGAGTGGATTTGTTCCAGAGATATCTCGGGGCCCAGCATCAAGCGCATTTATTAGCAAAGACACAGCATGTTCTCAAAAACCGCCTGGCTCATGGCTGTGGAGGACGCCTGACGTTACCCCTAACTAGTCTGTGCGGCGAAACCGTTATGCAACACTCCCACTGATTTAGTCCCGAATGCTAATGAGATGCACGCTTATTAGCAACGGTTTTCATTATTCTAATAATTTTTCTCAGTGTCTCAGGAAAAAAGCCAAAGGCAGCAAGAGACGAGTGGTAATTACGGCCAAGCAACAAAGCCTGGCGCAGACGTTATCACCTGACAATCTGCGCAGCTGTGGAATCTCACTGTGTCAAGGCCACTTTAAAATAGACTCTGTGACATAGAGCAGGCTCAGTTTTATATTTCAAATGCTCATGTTGGTGCTGGGAGTTCACACTCTTCTCTTGAAATATGCCATGTGTCAGAGACGATTTAAGAGAGACTTCTCATGAAATGCTGTCTTGCACTTATCATGAAATGCTGGCAATGTCTCTTCTTATACAAAAGACTAGGGGCCCAGCATAGAGACAGTTTCCCACTTCCATCACCGTATATACAATATGTGGACTGATCTCAATCTGTGAGTTTGTTAGCATCTCTGTGAAGAGTTAAGAATTACCCCCCCGCCCCCAAAAGTTGTTATCACTATTTTAATATGCCACCTCTAATGTAGCTGTACTTATTGTTAACATTTGTTACTGTTAAGGTTCTGAATTTGATTTGACTTAGTGATTTGTTTTCAATAAAAACAACTCCCAGACACATCAAACTTTAATTAGGTTAGCAAAAAAAGCATGTTTTTAAAACCACACTGACAACAAACAGGGCTACATCAGCTTGGCTGTACTAAATGTAATTTTTAGTTTGTTGTTGCACAAGCACTCTCATACTCAAGCTCTCTGTCTCTCCCATCCATCCCTCGTATGCTTCATGTCCATTTCCTGCAGGACCACACGTACAAATTATATTAAGAGCCTCCCAGCACAATATATGTTTTTCCCCATTCCACTTCAAAACACATCATCTTCGCTACCCATCTAGTACTTTCCTAAAAAAATCCTGAATGCTCTTTCAAAATGGAGTTGTACATAGCTCAGGAGGAAGAGGGCTTTAATGTATTAAAAAAAAAGTCTTCGGAGCAGTAAACACTCCAGTCTCCTGTGCAGGCCTGTCCATTTCAGTTCACTGATCAGCAGCAAAACATCAGCAGCAACAACTGAAGGAGCATTAAGGACATGCCTTTTTTGTTATGAGTATGGTGCCTCACTGAATAATTATGACATGGTCTTTGCTGTTAGAGGCCTACTGCATCTAAGAGACAAAGAGAGAGAGAGAGAGAGAAAGAGAAAGAAAGAGATGGAGTGGGGGGGGGGGGTAGAGAGCCTGCTTTAACGATGTTGTGCAACAGACCAGTTAATTGCAGAAGCGTATTTAAGAAAAATAATTAGTGGGCATATGCTGATCAGGACCCCATGAGTGTTGACGTACCCAAACGGATTTGTCCTTTTGCCCCTTTCCCTCGCCAACAACAACACAAAACCTGAACAAATCGCTTCGGTGGTGCGGCGCAGTGAGACTTTGCAAAAACACTGGAGGCGTTTTGACTTCATTTTGTTTGCCATGGTTGCATTTAAAATCCAAACGTGGAGCTCCGAACTGAGTCACGCCCTCTGACTAGGCACCATCACCATCATCATCATCATCATCGAGGTCAGTCGAGCAGCAATACATTCTATGTCACGCCGCCTGATTGGTGCGATTCCTAATCCTTGCTCCGGTGTCTCTCCAAAATGGACTCCTGCTCACTGCGATGGTTGGGCATTATAATGTCGCCGTGTCAAGGAAGAGGCACAATGGGGCGCAGGACAAAGAAACGAAAACAGGCTGAGGAGGCCTCGGGGGTTGGCAAAACTCAAAACTCGATTACGGTGATAACATCAGAATACACACGCCGATAACGTGCTGCCGTGCACCACGTCTACGGAGAGAGAGAGAGAGAGAGAGAGGCCGACCGTGACGGACTCGGAAAAGGGAATCAATACCAAACTCTAAAAACCAAACATATCTGATCTCGCGCAGACCGCACCGCGCTCTCCCCCGCTGCAAGGCGTTTGTTTACAGGGGAGTGGAACGGGACTCTCGGGTATAATTGGCGATTTGCTTGCTTGTCGGGATTGCGAGGCGGCAGTGACGTGTGGGGGTGTGCATGTGGGTCGGCTGCTGAGGGAGTTTTTTTTCTCCCCCCAGAAGCTTCTGTCTTGCCTCATCCGACACTAAAACAGATGCATTTGGATTGGAATTTCTGTTTACATGTACTACTTGTCTTTTGGAAGGATGACTAGATGTGCTGGAACCTAGACACATACACGCACGCCAATGTGCCCGCACACACACACACACACACACACACACACACACACACACACACACACACACACACACATACAGCACTGAATAGCGATTTTGTAAGGCTTTCACTTTCGTGAGACGCACAGTAAACGTACAGTATGCAAGTATGCCCATTGCTTTACCATAAAAAAAAATCATCAGTTGTGCACTCATATAAAAGTCCTTTGAAACTAGCTAGCACACTTGATACACATGCACACACACAAACCCACAAAGATATAAAAGACCCACTCACATCAATGATAGTCCACTGTTCCACCACAATGGCATCGTAGGCTGTGGCTGTGTTGGAATCTCCCTCCAGGCCTTCTTGAAAGATAAAGACGCTCTCCACCAACTTGGGAAGGGAGTCTATGGGAAGAGGAGGGGGGGGGGGGGGCAAAAAGACAGTGAGGGGCTTTAAGTGGACTGGCCAGAGGAGCAGCAACTGGTCAGCAGAGGACTTGGCCAGCGGGGACACCCCAAATACCTTGCACTCACACGATAGCTACTACAGCAGAGGACTTGGCCAGCGGGGACACCCCAAATACCTTGCACTCACACGATAGCTACTACAGCAAAGCAACAGCTTGTTTTCCATCATTTAGGCATCACAAAAGTGCCACTTACAGGCATTCGCCACACAAAGCTCCAATGAGAAATGGAGTGAGGAGCGGCATAAAAGACTGAAAGGAATGTTCAGTTCAAAGAGAGAGAGAGAGAGAGAAAGAGAGAGGGATGAAACAGAGCGACTGAATTGAAAGAGATTTATATTTTGCTTTTGTTACTCGCAATTTTGTGCAAACCATGAAACCGCGTAGTCTTTTTTACCCATTTTTCCTTTTTAAACGAATGAGAGCTGTCACTTTCACAGGGCCACAACGAACCGGCAACAAAACCCTCGCCCGTGTCTGTGACACCATCCTTCCACCCACACCCGCCCGCCCGCCCACCCTCTCTCCTCTGAGTTAACTCTCCCTTGAAGAGCCATCTTAATAAGTGGGGATAATAAGAGCAGCTGGGTTTTAAAGGAGAATTCCGGTGTGATATTGACCTAAAGTGTATTGAAACATGATACCGAGTGTGAACGTATGTCTCATAGCCCATCTCGGCTTGTCCCCTGCACTCCAAAATCTGGCGCTAGTTAGCCGATGCTACCAACAGCTTTTTCAATAGTGGTGCTTCGGCATCGGGCTAGCCATGCAAATAAATCACTGTTTTACACCCATTTACGAGGCTCAATGTATCTCCACACTTCATTGGTAGACTTCCGAGGGCCCTGACATTTAAAACGAGACATTGAGAACTTTGAAAAAGCACTGGTAGTTTACTTACAAGACGATTTATACAGACAGTATCTTCACAAAGTTTAGCGTTTGCAGCCATCTTGAATTTAGTCAACGAGCAACGAGTAAGAATGAACAGGTATGATAAGGGATCAGATTCCAAAAATAATTCAGTGGAAATGCATGGATTCCAGTTGCTGCTACTGGCATTTCCACTGAACTGGAGATACATTGAGCCTCGTAAATGGGTGTAAAACAGTGATTTATTTGCATGGCTAGCCCTATGCCGAAGCACCACTATTGAAAAAGCTGTTGGTAGCATCGGCTAACTAGCGCCAGATTTTGGAGTGCAGGGGACAAGCCGAGATGGGCTATGAGACATACGTTCACACTCGGTATCATGTTTCAATACACTTTAGGTCAATATCACACCGGAATTCTCCTTTAACGGAGGAGCATCCTCCCCACCCCCCACCCGCCAAAGATTCGTTGCTTGTTACTGCCCTCTTCTATCAGTTTGTTTTTTTGTCTCTTATCTTCATCTCTCTTCATCTTTCTCTCTTTGACTGTTCCTCTCTCCCACCCCCCCCTCTCTCTCTCTCTCTCGCTGTCTCTCTATCCCCCACACATCTATTTTTACTGTAATGCTGTTTGTGCTGGGTCTCTGTCTGCTCCCTGCTACGCAGGCAGATTTCATTATGGCTCTGAAGAATGCCCCCCCCCCTTCTGTCTGGCCCCACCGAGGACCTGCCCATTCTGTCCGTCACAAGATAACCCATTTAAAAGGCAGCACAGGGCCCGGCTCCTGCTATTGAACACATCTCTCTGCTCTTTCATCTCGCTGTGCGCTCAGAAGGGGGGTGGGCATGGGGTGGGCGGGGGTGGGGTCATGGGATGGATGGATGAGGGGGTATTGTTCACTCTCTGCCCCACACGTCGAGACGATCCCGGGAGAGGTTTTTGGAGAGGGGTGTGTGTGTGTGTGTGCGTGTGGGGGTGGGGGGGGGGGGGGGTCTGAGGTGCATAATTGGAAAGTTCTTTCTCTGATGGGTCTCACGTGGTCTGCAACACAAAGGCAAATAGGCGGCAGGGCGGCCAGGGATGGTTCAGTATGAAAGGAGCAAATCATGGATTAGCTCAGATAAGCTCAGGTAGACGGCTCCCTGGAGGCCTCTCCACTCTAGCCAGGCTAGCTGACATACTGTAGCCTTTGGAGTGACGGCTCCTCTACCGATGGCTGACCGAGCGCTATGCGAAGGCCAAGTGGGAGACAAACCCGGGCGCCAAGGAGGCGGTGGGTGGGTGGCTGGATGGGGGGGGGGGGGGGGGTGTCCGTCGGACTGGCAGGGCGTCCCGCTGGTTTTAAGGGGACTGAGGTGACTGGAGAGGGGCGTGCCCGCTGCCCGCTGCCCTGGCCACGGCCGATGGCATGATTTAAACATGTGGGTTGGCTGGAGGGGGGACAGCAGCGCTGAGGGGCAGCTCATGTATGTTTAAACGGGACAGACAGGTCCCAGGGAGAGAGAGAGAGAGGGAGAGAGAGAGAGATGGAGGGGGGGGGAGTGAGGTTGCTAGCGCGGGCGCGGATTGAACGTGACACTTCCAGCACGGCGGACTGGGGCAAGCCAGACAGCAGGCACCTGCAGTTGCCAGGCAGATTGTTGCTGTGGTCTGAACAGAGGCACGGGGGAAATTGAGTGTGCAGAGGGGTATGCATGTATGCATGTGGACATATGGCACACACACACACACACACACACACACACACACACAACAAGCACAGACACAGGAATAAATACACCCCAACACACACACATACAAACATACAAGCAGGCATGCAAGGCAGACACAGGGCCACACACACATGCACAAACACACATGCACACACTGCCTCACACACAAAACAAAACAACCCCTCCTGGGAGCGTTCATGACCAATTTCCCTTTGTATCTCCCATAAGCAGGCTGAGGTATCTTTCCCAAAAGAAGCCCTCCATTCACAGTGTAATAATACCTGATTGGAATTTCATATTGCGCTGACGGATGGCTGAGCTGAGCTGAGTATGGAGCGCGCGCGCCGCTGTGTGTGAATAGTCATGCATATGAATGTCTCGCAGCTGTGCTTACAAATCCTTTCTCTAAAGGGGGAGAGATAGCTCCGGCACAGGCTGACAAAAGGAGCCCCTTTTTCAGTCGCTGGAGCAGAGCCGGCGTCTCTTCGCTCATCAGGGGCTTAGCCTGGACGTTGTGCCCCCGGGAGAGAGGCCTCGAGCGTGGGGAGCGCGGTGGGGTCCCCATCCGTATGAAACTTTAATGGTGCTCACCCGCTGGGGTCAACGGCAGAGTAATATCTCTCGTCCGCGAGCTGCCTTCACCTCTCGCCGGGCGGGAAGTGAGTGGGCAGGGGGGATTAAATGTGACGGCTCCTGCCATGGCTCACCATGGAAACCTGGCTCCTGCGTCAAACTGGAAGTCAGCGTCTCTGTAACAAGGGTACGGAGGGGTCTCGTTTGGAAGATGGACATGGCAGAGTTGTTCCTGCACCCAGAGAGGAGAGTGGAGGGTTGAATGACGTGCTCGCGCTGCAGGCCGAAGAACGACAAAGAAACCGAGAGGAAGAGGAGTGCCGGGGTGCCCAGCAGTGTTCCCACTGCACCTCATTAGTGTCACTGTCAGCCCCCCCCCCCCCCCCCCTCTAGAACTTTTACACCGCCATCTGTGCGTCTGTGTGTCTGTGCGTGCGTGTGTGTGTGCATGAGTGTGTGTGTGTGTGTGTGTGTGTGTGTGTGTGTGTGTCTGCACAGTCAAAACATCCGAGTGGCGTCAGAGCAGTTGAGTCATCGGCAGCTAACCTCCTCATGAGGACAAGCAAACACACTCTGATGGCTGACTGCGGAAATAAAAGCGGAGCGCGGCGGAGATGTCAGATGAGATGCGCGATACGGGAGGTGAGATGCGAGAGCGATGCACGCTGGGAGAGCGGCACCCAGAGATCGTTGATCTCCTCTGCGCTCTGATTACCTCCTCAATCAGATTAAGTGGCAGCCTTATTAGTGCTTCACCTATTTAGTGTCTGTCTGCACAATTAAGCCTCGGCCTTGACGTGGAAGACTCATAGAGAGGATAAATTTGGAACAATACTGGCCAAAAGTTCACAGGCTCGTTAAAACACATCTAGGCCTACCTCTCATTCAATTAGACAGTGTCCTAGGTGAAAAAAAACATGCACATTTTCCATGCTGCTTTGATACTGTAAAGCCAAACTAACACCCCAGGGATTTGAAGACCTATCACCTTTTTCTGTTTTGAACTTACTTTGTCTGTTTAGTTGCCATCGGTTTTTATGTAATTTTATTTTTTGATGGAGAAGGCATGGCAGTTCATTTCTAATATGGCTAAGTAATTCGGGCCTAATTTTCTCGTTCTTGCGCAGGTGAAGTCTGATGAAGTGAGGTGAGATAAATGAGTAATTTCTTGCCGTCTCGGGCCGTTTTCTAGCACAGACATGTAATTTCTCCACGGGAATGAATCGTGCCTCCTCCTCGGGAACAACCACATTTCATTATATGAATTATAATGACATGGTTCATTATTCAATTTCCAGGATGTAAAATATGCAAGGAGGCGCTAATTCCATATCAGGTTAATTACACATGTTTGAGAATCGCTGATGCATTAATTCTACGAGATTAATGAATCATGACACCTATTTATACAAGTGCTCTTGGACTTGAAGGCTCCCAAATTAAAAGATATCACCCGAGGAGTCGACAGCCAACACCCGATTCTATTCAAAGCACTAGAACTTTGGTATCACAGCCTGCCACCATTAAAGGCAAAGGCAAGTTAAAAAGGTGCGAGACAAGACAAGAGCACTCGGTGTCTCCGTGACAAAACACTGGCACTTAAAAGAGCTGTGAGCTGCTGCACCACCTCATTCACCAGCAGCATTCGAACGTCAGAAGATATCAAAGGTGCTTTGAGCGGCGGGCACAATTGCCTCCCGTCGCAACATTGCAATAGTGAGCAGAATGTCACGGAGTTGGTGGGGGGATGGAACTTACCGCCGCCACCGTCGCCCAGGTGGAAGTAGCCGTCCACGAGCGAGGCCCCGTTGTTGAAGTGCTGAGTCATGTGATCGAGCCAGTTGGCCTCCACGCTGGGGACACCCTCCTCTTGGGGCTGCACCCTCAGAGGCACTTTGACCGTGTAGAACTTGACTTGAGTTTCACGGCTGCACGGCTGGTTATAGAGGGCGAAGAGCTCCATCCCTGTTCAAATCCACACACGCACACACGCACGCACGCACGCACGCACACACACACACACACACACACACACACACACACACACACACACAAAAGCATGTGTTATTTCATGACACAGACTCTTTCACTGCATATGTTCCGTCTGTACCTCTGTACAAATCTGAGAGGCCCTCCTAATTACACACCTGATTTAGCCAGACAGGAGCATTATAATTATACTGACTTCAAGCTGGTGTGCTCTGAGGAGTGACAGGCAATAGTTTTCCAATGCAGGGATATCCCAGGAGCAGGGTTGAAAACCCCTCGCTGATATAGTCTATCTTGTAACATGTACACTATATACATCACTTTTTAGAGTGACAAAGACGAAGATTTTAACTTCTCAGACGATATTCGTAACATCTGTCTTCTGATCTGGTCAAATATTGTCAATTGAACGTTGGTTGTCCGAAAGTTTGCTGTGGTAAAGTTAAAATGTTAACATTTCAAGCGGATGTAAGGTTAGTCTTGCATTTTAAACCATCAAAACGGCCAAAGCTGAGACCTTTTGAGAAAACTGTTATATGTCAGAGAAATATAGCAGAAAAAGGTAGTTTATAAGGTTGAAGGCCTTTTAGCCAAAAACACCTGCAGCTCCTAACTGACCTCCATTTATTTCTGGGAATTGTTGCCCTACCAATATGGTGGCTGCATATTCTATCTAATCGAACTTTAAGAACAATCTGGTATCCAGGTTTCTCTCTATTGTATTAAGCACGCATACAATGGCATAAGAAAATTATGCCCGCGTAGCCATCTCTTGTCTCTTGCGCTGTCAGATACAATGACTGAGAAGGGCCCTTTGTTTAATCTATTTTGTAAGGAGCTAACAAAATCATTGTGAAATTCGCCTTAAAGCTATTCATCCATGGACAGCACTGTGACATAAACACATTTCAGAGCTCCACAGAACGCAACCAAAGTGAGCAAAAGCTGTAAACATCCCAAGTTTGCTGCGCTACTGACAAGCGTGTTCCCGGCCACACAGAAAAATAAGAGATTAAGCCGAGAGCGGGACAGGAGCAAAGTGCATCTAATGGATTGTAATGGAGGTTGATGGATTGGCTTGCCAGGTATTTTTAACTGGCCGCTGTTTTTTTCTTTAACTCTTTGCACTGGCTCTCCATCGAGACTAATGCGAAATTGACCAGGAGATTAATAAGGGTGCACTTTTGTTTTGGCGGAGGCCAGTGACAGTGAGCATCAGGCCACTTAGACTGGGTGACAGATGCGCGGCAACAAGCTAAATGGGGGGACAGGATGTGCTGTTGACTCGCTTGCTCGCCCACACAAAACCTTTGCATGCATAAGCTCTAACAGTCACACCATGTCCACACACACACACACACACACACACACACACACACACACACACACACACACACACACTCGCACATGTGACTCAACATAAATGTCACCTCCACTTCAGACTCAAAAGCTCATACAGACATTAACACACACACACACAGACACACACACACACACACACACAATGTTGTGTAAGCCTGCTTGTCTTCAGTTTCTAATCCATCGGACTCAGAAGTAAGGATGAATCATTAAAGTCATTTCTTCTGTGTGTTTGCCCGCACAGCATGACAGCCAGATGGCAAATTTGCCAATGTCCTGTCATTAGTTCCTCCGCTGAGAAAAGGACCAAGGAGCAAATCACGACATCGACACCCCATCAGATTGCGGTAGAGGTGCCGTTTGTGGCCCCCTGACTGTATCTATTTTTGGTGAAAAGGGCCCTTTGAGTTTTACGCTAATTCAAATCGAGGCCTAGTGCATCATAATAAGTCAAATAAGCAGAGTGGTGTGTGGGGTTGCTCTGAATTCTGTGGAATCTTGCGGAGCCTAGTCACATGAAAGCCATCAGATGACAAGACCTGCTCTGAGATGCCACCTTGCGTGCCCCGGTAAAGTGTTGACGTGCACTATATACAGGCAAAAACGAGCCAGCAAAACGTATAATCTCATCTCATCTCGACTCAATCAGTGTAAAACACATACACACAAACATGCGCCAAGTACATCTGAGCTGCTGCCTTGTCACACGCTTTCTCTCATCCTCGTTCGGCCCCTGATTCCTCCTTGTAAACATATCCTCAAGAATGTGCAGATTTGTACACACACAGTCCTTGTGGCTTAGTAAGAAACGTGCAAATATGATTGCTCCAAACAGTTCTAAGTTGCATCTGATTACCATGTCCCATGCCAAATGTGTGTGTGTGTATGTGTGTGTGTACTGTATGTGTGTGTATGTGTGTAATAGGACAACGATGAGGAAAGCATCATAATCGTAGCTTCAACTTCCACTGCTCAAGTCCTCACAAAAACACTTAGGAAACAGCTGCTTGCATCTCTTCCGAACAGAGTCCCTTAACTTACAGAACTCTAACTCACTTAGTCTCTCACAAAAGGGCATACAGTGCTAACTGTGGGCAGACAGCTAAATAAATAATTCAGTAATTTGCATGTCTGCTAACTGTATATTTCTCCTCCAAAGCATGATACTCTGTGACCTACCTGCCCACACACTTTCTCCCAGGAGCTGAGCAGCATAAACATAAATGTGACACTGCACTGATGGTCTGACTTAAACAGATGCACAACACACCCACTGCCCCCAACATACACACGAACACACACACTAACACACTCTATAATAGGGTTGGGTATTGTTTGGGTTTTATCCGATACCGATACATCGCTAAATCGATACTTTTAAAACGGTGCCGGTGCCGAAGCGGTGCCTGAACCGGTACTTTGTTTTTAAAATGTTTTAAATTAAAATAGTCTAAAGCATGAATTGATTTTTTATTGATAAGACAAATTTGAACATGACATTGAACTGTTATATTTACTATCAATATCTCATTGCTCCTACGAGTAATACATTTAAATGTTAAAACAGCTTGCCACACATGCACGCACAATGGTAAGCTCTGCTTTCAAGTTTACCCAGTGTAGGCGGTTTGCCATAAGGTATGTTAAAACCACTTGCCATAGAACTGCCAGGTCATGGACAACAGCATTTGCAAGCAAGATAATCTAACAGGGACTCTACTTTCCAGTTAATTCAGTGTGTTCCCAAATGCTTCAAGAAATTTCATGTCTTAACCCATAACACGCAATAGTTTTTAACATGTTAGGCTACATGTCGGTGTTGAGGTGTTTAGATTCCCAGCGCTAGCCTAGTAGGCATTTTAACAGCAACTATGCGCTAACACCAGTCAGCTGAGTTTAATTAGCGATAACGTAGGCTACGGAGATGGTTTTGTAGCCTCTTTAACAGCTCAGTGAGTTGTCACCTTACAGTTTTCACCTTACAACTTTGCTGATAACATTTCAAATAAATGCCAGTTAGCACTAACCTGACCCTAGCCAGATGAATTTCGCTCCGCCTAGCTCCACTCATCAATCTGGAACCGATCCATTGAAGTGTTGCTTCAGAAGGCTGGGCCTAATCAAAAAATGCTTGCATATGATTGAATAAGCCACTTGTCCGTCATCTATTGACGAGCTACTTCAACCACTCACATCGAAGCCAACCCGTGACGCTGATAACAGTCTCACAGTCGCTTCTACACTATGTCACATCTATGAAACTCCCGCCCTGCGTCCTGATTGGCTGTACCATAAAATCGGTTGCAGAAATCACTCTCAATGGAAGAGGTCCCAGATGGATGTGAGTGAAGCTAGGCGGAGCTAAGCGGAACGAAATTCATCTGGCTAGGGTCAGGTTAAGTTAGCACATTAGCAAGGATATTGTGTAACATATAGGCTACTGTTGATGTTGTTTCATAGCCTTTTGCTTGTGTGTAGTTAGGCCCACTGCTAGATTTTGACAGGAGCTCGCGATAACGCTTTAAAGTAAGCTACTTGGGCTCACGCAAGCTGTCAAACACTGTCTACTTGCCTATGTGGTGCACCCCTCTGGTTTATACATCCAGTGTTTATGTTAGCTAACTATATCTGGATGTGTTGCTATCAGAGCAAGATGTTAGAGATGGCGCATGACATGCAGTGATGCCTCGTATAAAAAAAATAAATAAAAAAAAAGCTATTTAAGCACCGAAATGAGGCACCGAAATCCACGTTGTTATTCGATGCAGTTACTACCGTTTGCGTCGGCACCGGTGCCATATTAGAACCATGTTTCGCTGCCCAACCCTACTCTATAACAAACTAACATAGCCACACATAGAGACTTGCTGATTACCACTGCACTAGTTACATTTTTCGACCGATCATTTTATTGTTGCTTTTCTTTGTTTAAATAGTCGGCCCTTGCCTAATCTGACGTGACAACGATGCAGTATAGATACTTGCACAGAAACATAGCACAGAAGAATTGAGTAAACATCTGCAGAAAAATTTGCTATACTTCCGAAAAGACTGGGTAAGAGTTTAATGTACCAGTTGAAATGTAATTTCATTGCTGAAATCGGAAGTGAATGAAAGGTTCCTCAGACCCATTCTCAGTCTCAATAGTGTCGCCAGGCTACCTCTTTGGTGCATCGCACAGAAATGTTATTCCTGCCTCAGCGACATGGAGCCCTTGGCTTGCGCTTCCCTTCCAGCCTGACTAGGGGGGTAGCTATGGGGGTGGTGGTGGGGGTCTGATGGAGAGGCTGGCAACCAGGGTTTGTATCAGCACAGACGCCGTGACAGGGGAGGCACAGATGGCGAGGGTGGCGGTGGTGCCGGGAGTGTGGTCGAGGATCGGGAGGAGGAGGGTGGTGGTGGTGGTGGTGGTGGGTGGGGTGTTTGTGTCGCACGATGGCCCAGCAGGCCGCCTCCGCACGGCAGTGAGCAATGCGCTCCACTCGCCACACTACACCACACCGCACTGCACCGCACACCCGGCCCGGGGACAGAAGAGCGCTTCCTCCGCCACCTCACCCGCCACACGCTAGAGACTCGCCATCTGCTTTCCATCACGGAGGAGAAAAACACATCTTCACACTAAAAAACAAGAATAATGCAGAGGTAAAAGTAAACGTCTGCTCCAAACTCCGGCCCCTTGAGGAAGAGGAGAGGGAGGAGGATCACATTTGGGCATGTACAAGGGGACATAGAGGGTGAAATAGTCCCATGTGGTGGGTCTGGTGGAGGGACAAAACCACCGGATACACATCACCACGTTCTTCTTCAAGGAATAGAATCCCCCCAAACATATAAAGAACAAAGTGAACTCATTATAACAGCATGTCACACCATTATTATCACCCACTGTGAGTGTTCAGTTATAATGGCCGGTGTTGAAAGCTGGTGAAAAAGGAGACTCCCCGAATGCATAGTACAGCACTAGCATTGTTATTTAAAACTCAAATCTGAGCCTGTGTTAACATGGAGTGTGTGATGAAAGTTTAATGCAAAACTCCATAAAACTATGCCATGAAATATTCATCTGAGCATCTGGGACTGAAAATGATCTTGCTGATTTGGAGAGCTACGGAGATATGCTAGAGACGTTGTGGAGACAACATGGCGATGCAGAAGAAAAGCAGTAGCAGAAATCTACTCTCTGGAGGCGTTTGCTAAGGAGATTTACTGAGATCCTATGAGATCCTTTGTGAGATGCTATGAGATCCTTTGTGAGATCCTATGAGATCCTTTGTGAGATCCTATGAGATCCTTTGTCATACTCACCATTCTTAACAGGCGCTGAGCTGGACAGCTTATTGGTCCGCTGTGAGACTTTTGTGTCGTTGTTGTTGTGCGTCGGGGACTCTAAATCGGACGCTTGAGAGGATGGCGAAGCGGGGACGGAGGACATCACCTCCTCCTCCTCCACGACTGCGTCTACGCCTCGGCTGCCGTGCCCAGTGGGCGGCTCCTCGTCGTCCTCGTTCAGGGACATGGGCTCGTCTCCCGCAGCCTTGCTTTGCTCCTCCGGGGCCGTGGGCTCCAGGGGACTGGGGATGGGGCTGCGGCCGACCCCAGAGCTGTGCAGGGAGCTGGGGCTGGAGTGCAGAGACAGGGAGGGCTCCTCCGTGTCCCTGAGACTGGACAGGTGGACTCGGACTCGGCCAGGCTCCTGGATGAAGCCCACAAACATGATCCCCTGGTCCGCCGCATCCTGGATCTGCTGCAAAGCGCACAAAACAAACACACAAACAAAATCACCACAAGTCAGACAGAGTAAGAGAAGAGAAACACAGACGCATCTATTTCAAGTGGCAATAAAATACGTAATGACATTCCATGTGGTAGCGATTGCTTGGTATTTCTGAAATAACATTTTATGAAAAGCATCACCCAATTTCTGGCATGCCTCTGGTACAGCAACTTAGCTCCTGGACACATTGATTGATACTTCCAAGATGGCACTTTAAAGCATTTCATGTCAAACTCATGGTAATTCACAGGCCTCCAACATTTGTGCTATTGCCAGGCCCAAACAAATCTTCTGCCAGTCTCATGTCGAGAGAAAATGAATGGACATAAACTTCCCTCCCCCTTCCCTTCCAACCACCAGCAGCCACTGAAATGAAACAGGAGCTTATTACAATGGAGGCAATCCATCGGCAGCGCCGGGGCCCGTCTCCCTCCTAAATCAGCGACGCCTCAACTACTTCGCTGTCAGTTAGCATTCTGAAGTCAACATTTGAATCTCTCATCGGGCAAAAAAAAAAATTGAAATGTTAACTGTCAAGGAATGCTAATGACGCCATTTTCCATTATCGTTCTTTAATAAAAGCCTGGCCGGGGGCGCCGCTATCTCTCTTTCTCTCTCTATCTCTCTCTCTCTCTCTCGCTCTCAGAGGCACAGGGGGGGGGGAAATCAGTCTACCGCGGCGGAGATGTGCAGGTTATTCCATATGAAAATTAAACCGGAGGACAGGCACATTGACGGGAATTGCTTTGTTTAATACATATTGGACATTTGTGCTCCGAGGTCCCCCCTTTCGCATTATATTCCCCAACAATGAGGCAAATGGAAGCGTATAGATAAGAGCCGTTTTTTGAAATTGCATGAGATGCTGATAACAGTGTCGCACAGGTTGCTGAATCATCGCTCTTTTCACCGAGTCTTTTCACCCATTAATTTGAAATTAGCTATTCCCGCTGCTCATCGCTCGGACATCTAAACTGGATAATCCTGTGGCTAGAACTGGGCTAATACACTTTCCACAGCCACATCCGGGGTGAGTGTGTTGGTTGTGGGGATGCGTTTCACCACACTGAACCAGAAAATCAAGGCCGAGGATCACTTGTTTGCCCGGGCTTACGGCAGTGGCGCGGAGCTGAGCTCTTATCAACGAGCTCTCTTTTCCTGTCATTGTCAATTATTTACACTGTTGCCCCTTTCTCCCCCGGCAACAGCATCAAAGGCATGCCATGCCACCGCCACCGCTACCACCCGGGCCCCCAGCCGGGACTCACTTTCTTGACGTAGCCCTGGATGTGTTCGGCACTGGGGAAGCGCTCGGCAGATAGGCACTCCTCCAGTTTCAGGTTGCACGGCTCAAACTCCGACTGGCTCTTCTCCACACTGCAATAAATAGTAAAGGGTAAAACGCTCACGTTAGAGTGAACAGAAACATTTATACAGGTTCATAAATATACAGTACATGCATTTATGGATCCACAAGTCTATTCACCCGTCTACACATATCGTATTCAGCCCATATTTATCTACATGTAGGCCTACCAATCTTTCTATCTGCCAAATGTCTTTACCTAAGTGTCTGTGTCTAAAAGCGAATGAGACGGCATTTGACTCACTGTCTAGTGCCTGAATGTATGTGTGTGTGTATTTGAGTGAGTCAATGAATCAGTGAGAGAGGGAGAGAGAGAGAGAGTAATGTCTGTGAGCAACACAGAAACAGTCATGAAAAAAGAGAGAACTTAATCTATACACTTACATCCTCCACCTAAAAGACCCCCAGAATTTGTGTTTAGAAGTGGTGGGTAAGTTATATAAAACAAAGATGAGGCTCTCTCATATTTCAAACAAGCCCCCCCACCGCTCTCATAATGGCACAGCATGAAAATGTTTGAAGTGCTGGCCGCTCCAAATCTCCAATCCCCATAAGTAAACAACCTAGCCAGAGTTAGCGCTTATTAAATATTGATTAAAACCGCAATTCACTGCATCCGTAATTACAGTCAAATATTGACATACTGTAATATAGAAGGTATGTGGATAAACAAGTGGTACACAAGCCCATGTACAATATAAATAACAAAGGGAAGCAATTCTGAAAAACTTCTGCAAACAGACCTGCGCAGCGGACAATGAGTCCAACAGGGCTGGTTGTGGTGGGTGGCACAAATAGAGCAGCCTCTGCTGCAAGAGGAGTGTCAATCAGCATTCACAGCTCTGCTACTGTGTCTCCACTGTTTCACAGTCAAGGGCAGCCCGTGGAACATGCATTCAGAGCCTACTGTTTTTTTATGAAGATGATTTAGCACTCTCTTCTCTCACAAGTGAGTGTGTGTGTGTATGTGTGTGTTTGTGTGTGTGTGTTTGTGTGTGTGTGTATGCATGCTATATGTGAGTGTGGGGGCAGATATTCATATGTAGGTGCACATATGTGATGTATGTAGGTGAATGTGTATGTATTGGGAATGCATATGTAAGCATCTGCGCATGCTAGTGTCTGTACTGTGTTTAAAAGTGTGTTTGTGTGTGTGTGTGTGTGTGTGTATTTATGTATGAGTGTGTGTATATATATATATAGTGTGTGTGTGTGCAAATAAGCCCAGCATATGGATGTGTATGTCTGCTTTGGCGGCGCCCTGTTTGAGCGGCTGATCGACAGGGGTTAGGGGATTAAGCGCTATCGGCTGCCGCATGGAGCCCCCAGGGGACCCCAGGAGGCAGAACTCTGCAGCCCCCCCCCCCACCCGCCTCCTGCATCACCTTGGCCCCTGGGCAAGCAGCTCGGAACAGCCACACACCCACACACCCATCTCCCTCGCTAACACCATCACTAACACTAACTCTCACTAGCATGGATGCAGTGCACTAAACACTAATTCTCACACTAGCATGGAAGCAGTGCACCAACACTAAACACTAACTCTCACACTAGCATGGATGAAGCGGCCTCTTCCCCCGCCCGGCCACCTTGACACGCCAGCGTGCAGAAAGCAGCGAGCAGCACGGGCTGGCACACACACCGCACTCCGGGGAGCCCAACTCAACCGGGATTAAGGAGGACTAGAAATGACTCACTGATCTCTAAGAGAGAGAGAGGAGGAAGGCAGGAGGGAGAACTAGAAAAACAGAGAGGGATAGAGGGGGAGGAGAGGAGGAGAAGGAGGAGTACAGGTAGACAGACTCAGACTGTTATAGTCAGAGAGACATACAGACGGATGGAGGGGGGGGGCATGGGAAAGAGGAGGGGGTGGAGGGATGAGAGAGGTACGAAAGAGAAAGAGATGGAGAATGAGGGAGGGAAGGAGGGAGGGAGAAATGGAGGGACGGAGGAGAGGGGGTGAGGGATGAGGGATGTCTGACTGACTGA
>NC_055966.1:9282643-9295143 GCF_018492685.1 Alosa sapidissima
CCAAAAAAACGACTGGAAAGAGAGGGGGAAGCACAGAGAACAAGGCGTGGAGGGAACAAACCATCCCACTGGCTTCCGTCAGTAAGAGTATAATTAACCCTAGTCTGTTTGCTTTTATTTTACCCACTCTTCTTCTTGGTGTGTGCAAACACTACCCCCCCCCCAACACACACACACACACACTCCACCATCCCCTCGCCCTCGGGGGGCCGCTGTGCCGGCGTATTTGCCGTTTCCCCGAGTCGATGGGTATTAACTCCACTGGAGTCCCCCTGCTTGCTCGCTGCTCCTTCGCATTAGGGTGAATAAATAAGGAACGTTTTTCATTACAGCCTACTGGGAACACGCCCATAGGGCACAGAAAGAGAGACAAAGTGAGAGAGAGAGAGAAGGAGAGGGAGAGAGAGAGAACTGCACAAAGGACCTTTACTGATGGGAGATCAGAGATAACCATTTTTATGGCTGTGTTTTATGCAGCAATACACAGTTAATGTTAAAGCTCCTGCCTGAGATGTTAGCCGTATGAGACAACCCTCTCACTTTCTTCAGACAAACACACAAAATATGTTTAGTTTCAAGGGTAATAATAATAATCTTGCAGTGAACTTTTCCCATCTCTTTTGTTTTGTTTATTGAACAAATGAGAACGCTATCCAAGCTGAAACATTATTTTACGTTATAGGAAATTGTTTTGCGGCTGCCGCTACAGATCATTTCTGTTATATTTCTTTCATTGATGGGTTGGCAAAAAAAGAGGAAAAGAAGAAAAAAAGAAAAGAAATTAATTTGGATGTAGGCAATGACCTCGTTAACTAACCAAAAAAATAATGTCTGGCTCTCAAGAAGAGCTATTAAGGAAATGGTAGCAGTCATTTTTGCACTATTATGTGGCATAACAATTGTAACCATAGTTACCAAAGGCAGAGCGCAGGAAACCATGAAATGTGTTCAATTAAAATTCAAATGGGAAAAGGTAAGTAAACACTGAAAAAATGTCTTCAGGTTTCCTCAGGTAAATGAGATTTTTAATCTTTCTCATCACAATGACGGGCAGCCCTCATTGCCTGATTCTGACTGGGAAGCCTGTCTGCCTGGGTGCGTGGGCCAGTAGGATGCATCCAGCCTCTCTACAGATAAAACCTAAAGGCAGTCATTTTGGTCACCTCCTTTGTTCACCTTTACCCCCCTAAAGAGGTATGGTTTGATTCAATATTAGGTGATGAATTAGTACGTTACATCAGAGGCGTGTGTGGCGGTCGTTATTGACACAGTGCTGGAGGTGAGCAGAACTGTGGCTAACCATGCAGCACCAGCATGCCTTGCGGCAGACAGGCAGTGTGACCTATGATGGGTGTCCAAAGTGAGAAATGTCTGCAGCTGTGTGTAAACTCTCAGTCGACATGGTAAGTGTTACTATGATATCTTGCCTGTGTGTGCATGAGGGTGTGTGTGTGTGTGTGTGTGTGTGTGTGTGTGTGAACGGATATCCTGAATGACTCTGAAACTAAAGTCATTCTCCGTCACTAAGTAACCTTCCTGACCCCGGGCACAGCTGAGTGGCAGTTTTCATGAGCCACTGCGTTTAAAACTAAATGGGTAAATATGAAATTAATAAGCCTTGGAATGGGTGTGTCGATGACACACAGACACACGCACACACACACACACACACAAACACAACACACACACACACACACACACACACACACGGGTCTCCTCTGTGCCACTGCCGCGGGGACACGGTCCAATCCGATTTGTATGAACGGAAAAGAGGGGAGATGGAGGGAGAGAGGAAGATAGAGAGGAAGAGAGAGAGAGAGAGAGAGAGGGTGAAGGAAAGGAGGAATCCAATAAATGATGGAGGTTGGGCTCAGCAGCGTGTCTGCGAGGCAAGCTTCTAATATCACCGCGACATGCAATGTATTGCTTGACGTCATTTTTCTCTCTCTCTCTTCCCCGGGATCACAATTAATGGAGAAGTGACTTTCACAGCAGGGCTGAGAGCAAGAGCACAACTCACACCGTGCCCTGCACAGGCAACACCTCCTGAATAAAACAACAAGAAACGCTGGAAAAATACAGAAATCACACCGGGGGGAACAGGAAGGGAAATGAGCTTCTATTTCCAGGCGCTGGGGTGTGAAGGAGAGCTTCTGCACGGACTGTTCCGCCCGGACAGATATGAAAGAGGGGAAGGTCGGGGTGACCTACTGCACCCAGCGCTGCCATTATTCCCACAAATCTCCTCACCTTCCATTCCAATTGGCACTGTGCTGACCGCACATACGTACCTGTGTCAGCCCATCACTTCTGTCCTGTGCCTTCAGACATCCAGGAAATATGGCATTAATCTCATCCTCCGATCCGAATACTGGGCCGTGTGTGTCTTGCTGCATACAGTGCCTCACAGAGATGAGACGTATGGACCCATGCCCTACACCTCCTAAACTCTGTGCCCCCCCCCCCCCGCTCAGTGTGGTGCTCCAGGGGAGGTCGTTAGCGGGTGCGGCTCTCTGTAGGAGCAGGAGGCCCTGGGCACACAGTCACACGTTAATTACCCCACTAATGACTCATTGAGAGCCGACCCGGCTCGGCTGCTGCACCGGAGACCCAGAGACCCAGACACACACACACACACACACACACACGTGCGCACACATACACACACACACACACACACACACACACACACACACACACACACACACACACACACACACACACACACTTACCCACAGATGCATACACACTCAAAAGTTAAACATATTCACATAGTATACCTTCCCTTTTAACCTCGGCTAACACACCGAGTTACACACATCTTCACTTCTCTCACTTAAGATAGGCATACAGACACACACACGACACACACAGACAGACAGACAGACACACACATACAGTACACACACCTGTCACTCATTTCTCCTTCTCCCCCAAGTTGTCCTCGGAATTCCTTGGCATTATCCTTTAGCAACCTCCAACACCAACGGCTCCTTTGACAGCCACTCTCAGACGAGCTCTCATGCTAGCGGCTAACACAATGGCCAGTAAATCACCCATTGAGTGTGTGCAGGTAATTAGCTATCTATCTCCAGACAAGCGGAGGCATGTTCAGTATGTGGCTGTTAAAGAATGATTTATTGCATTAGTGTGTACGTCCTGGCTGGCTGCTCACACCACTCCTCCTCCACCTTCTCCTCCCCCTCCTCAGGTCGCCTGACACACCAAATGGAAACCTTAGCGTGGTGTCTGTTTGGGTTCTTTGTTGTGGCATACTGTATGATTGAGCTGTGGGTGCTAAGTTTGATGCCCAACGTAAGCTTTGCTTTTCACATGGGCGTTCTCCCACACTGTTTCGTTGAGTCAGCCAGAATTTATTTGCGATGGTGTGTGTGAGTGTGAGTGAGTGTGTGTATGTCTGTGTGTGTGTGTGTGTTTGTGTGTGTGATTGTGAGTCTATGTCTGTGTGTGTGTGTGTGTGTGTGTATGTGTATCTTTATATTGTATGTTTATCACTGTGTGTGTGCTTTTCTCTGGAGGTTTACACAATGCATTGTTGCACTAAGACTCAAATCCTAATAAACATTCCCTAATGGAGAGCACCAGCTGTTCCCACTCTCCTCTCACACACAACACTACCCCCCACCCTTTAGCCCCACACACACACACACACACTTACACACACTTACACACACACACACACACACACGCTCTTGCTCGAGGGGACCTTGGCCTCCTAGATCTGTTTGACGCTTTTATAAGGAGCAGGACTTGGCCATGCCTGCTTGTCTGTCCACTCACAAAAGGCTGAAAAAAATGTTTCTCTCCTCTCCTCTCCTCTCCTCTCCTCTTCTCTTCTCTCCATCTGAACATAAAGCACTAGACATAAAATTGATCCTTTTCCTTGCTCTGACTCGAAATGAGATTTGCTGCCGCATAATGATCAGTTTCGGGCCATTGAAAGGGAGCGCGCCACTGGTGCGGCTAATTTACTCTGCAGGTAAAAAGGTTTCATAAATAGCCGTCTTAGCATTCAGCCTCCAAATACCATGTCTTTTTGTTTGAAATGGGTGGGAGGGGGGCCGGGGGGGTAGTTGGATGTGGGGTCAGTTGGAAGGGGAGATGGGGGGGGGGGGGTAGTTGGATGTAGGGTGGGGTGGGGGGAGTTGATGGAGGGCTTGGTGGTTCTTGGGCTTCAGCTCTAGCTGGCATGTGCCGCTGCTGATGAGACTGTTGCCTGGAGACGGCACTTAAAAGACAAGCGGCGTTAAATGAGGAGTCTTGTTCATCAATACGCCGCACGCCTTTCCCCTGATGAGCTCCTGGAGATCGCGCCCGTGTGTGTGTGTGTGTGTGTGTGTGTTTGTGTGTGTGTGTGTGTTGGTCATTGTAGCCAGCACCTATTGTCAGGAAAACCCCTCGTTTTCCAGTGATCACCTCAGCCGTCGGCCGGCGTTAACAGACTGCCAATCAATGGCAAACAACAGTGATGCACTTGACTGCTGGTGCACAGTCGAAGAGCGTCTGCCCTCGTCTGGCCTCTCTGTGATGTGTGTTTACACGCGGCAAAGTTAAATGCCATACCAAAATACAATGATTGCACTGCATGAATGTCTTGCTCCTGCCTGCGTGTGTATTTTATGCTAAAAAGGCCATGGTGATGCTGCTCTAAGTAAACAAGATGTTTTCATGGTGTGCGTGATTAAAACACTGGGATACCAGGCCGTTTCTGTCATCCTGCTTTATAGTGCCGCAAACCAATGCACCTAAAAATTACACTAGTCCTCAGAATCACACTCAACTTGTCCACAAGCACACTTGGACATCTCGTTCTGGTATTCACAGTGTTTGGCGATAAATAGCAGCAAAAAAAAAAGATCAAACAGATGTTGCCCTTTGACTGGTAATGTATTTTGTGTTTGATACAAACCCAAGGATCGTGCTAAACATAATCACCATGATGTCTTAGGGCCAGACAAACATGAGGCAGGGTTCAAACAAGTTATTTTTGCTGTTTTTGGTTTTAATAACAGCAAACATAATGCAATGCCAGCAGTAAACAGTGACGATCACAGAGTTATTCCTGGGACAGCAGCGACAACCGAGCATCCTCCAAAAGCTTGCAGCTAAACGAACAAACGCACTCTCAGCCTCCAAACATCAGTGTCATGCATGTCTCGCCCCAAATTAAATAACCCAGAGGACAAGCTGTGTTCTTCAGAGGTAACTTGGGGATCTTAGGGAGAAAAAAATGCTCCAGCAGAGTAATTGCATGCAATGACAGAAAGAGAGAGAGAGAGAGAGCAAGGGAGAGAAGGAGAGAGAGAGAGGAGAAAGGGAGAGAGAAAAGCAAAAGGTGTGAGCAGGGCTGACATCCCCATCTGTCAGAGCCATGGGGCCTGCCTTGGTGAGTTCTGTACTCACAGAGTCTAAAGTAGACAGTAGACCCCTCGCCTTTCTCCCTCCCCTCAAGGTTCCCATCACTCTTCCAACAATACCATTACCACTACCACACTTCCTCCCTCAGCGACAGCAAGGCACCCACAAACACAGTCAATTTCAAACTAGTTCTGATTCATTTTCAGACGCTTCCTTTTCTCCCGAACACAAGCCGAGGAAAGCACGCAATCTGTGACAAGCAAGACCTGCCAGCAGCAAGCCTAAGGCAACTGTGGCAGCAGCAGCAGCAGCAGTGTGAAAACGGAACCGCCGAAGAACAGGAATAAACCTCTAGCTGAACCTGAGACAGAAGGAAGCCTCATCTGCTGTGGCGTTGAACTCTGTACTGGTCGTGCACTACAGCCAAAGACTGCTGCGCCCCAGCGACTGTTGCAGTGGAGGAAAAAACCAAGGAGGAAAAACTGGGGGAGCCCACGATGGCTCAGTGACTCAGGAACAGCCGTAGGGGAACCCCCCCCCCCCATTCCACCCATATCACAACTTCAAGCACTGCACGTGGGGGGCCAAGATTGCGGGGGTAATTACTAACAGAGAACACAGGAACAGTGAAACCCCCTAGGAGAAATTTGTGCGCCTCATTCCACAAACTGGTCACTGGTGTGTCGCTGGAAAAATAAGCCCCTGAGCTAAGATGTGCTCTCGAGTGATTATTTCAAATATTTATGAAAGGTGTGCGTGTGTATGCGCGTGTGGGTGGGTAGGGGAGCTTAAAATAGCTAAGAGCTCGCAGCGGGTGACTCCTGTGACTCTCTCTCTCCCCCATCCCACATCCACCCCACCGCCACTTCCAAAATGCACGAGCATCTGTATTTTTTTGTAAATGGCGCATTCGTTCACGCAGCCACTGAGTCAGTGGCGTCTGTGTGGGAGGTGTGATGTAGCTATTTTGCATGAAGCGACTGTGATGATGGCAGGGTCCTTTTTCGGTTTCCCCATGGTCAAAACTGATTTCCTGCAATCCGCTTTTTCACGCTCAGCTTACTCTGTGACTTTCGCTGTGAGTTTTGTTGTGAGTCAGCGACTCCGCTTCCATGGCGACTGGTATGTCACTGTTTTTTTTTTCTTGTGAGTGTCAAAAATCACCTCCTGGTGATTCTTTGGTAGAAACGGTTCAGGTTCTGTAACTGAGATCCCACTGTGAGGACGACAACAGGGCATGAAGCAGCAGACTGTCATTTCACTGGGATGAGGGTAAAAACACTTTCTAATCACTGCCACCCATATTATGTCTAATTATAATGCAATCCAGGTGTAAAGAGATCACTCTTAGCCTCAGAGAAGCACTTACCCTTAAAACCCTCTGCCACCTTCATATATTACACTTTACAATCCCAAAGAATCCGCTGTCTTCCATGTGAGGATGTGAAAAAAAAACAAAACAAAATGAGCGAGCAGAAGAGGCTGGTGATTTGAATATTCTTGTCACTGTGGTGACTGTGTCACAGAGACAGAAGGGGAAAAAAAACTGTAATAGGATTCTGACAGGCGCCTCATCAATGCCCGTGCTAGCAAATAAATTAACCTATGTGCCATGCTATTCTCACATGCCAATCATATCAAAAGTAGGAGGGACACCAAACAACAGGTGGTAGATTGTCATGGAAACCACTGGAAGATGGAGGCACGGAGATGGGTTCCATGGAAACAACGACAGGAGCCCAACTGAGTCCAAGGCACGGAAATCGGCGAGGAAGTCTGCCACAGTCAGAAATGGCAATTCATATTTCCTTGGACAAAAGTAACTTCCAGATAATCTGTTCTAAATAAACAATTTTCAATTCTGATTAGAGCTAAATTAAAAATCAATTCCAGCGGAATGTGCCATGAAACTGTCATCTGACTTAACAAGCCGTGTCTTTAACATCTAATGAATCCACCCTGAGCTGTCAGCATGCACATTTGAAATCGCATCTTGTGACACCACCATCGCTTCCTGCCTTGTTAGCCTAAACTCACAGGGCGCGATTATTCTATACCGGCAAGTGGAGCATATTTTCTAAACACACTTTTTTTCAACTAAATGGTCATTTTCAAAGGAATGAGCCACAACGGCGGTCATTGCCTCAAATAATCGACTGGTCATTTTCTTCAAATAATCAAAAGGGTCAGAGCAACTGGCAGCCCAGCAGTTTTAATTAACTCCTTTCTTCTTGGGCTGTTGCAGGTTTCAATGCCGGCTATCCCACACATCTGCATAATTAACCAAAGCGAAAGATAATCGGTCACAGAGAGGCCTTGGCATGACCCGCCAAAACCACAAATAGACACCCTGGGACAAGATAGCGGCGAGGAGGAAATGAGGGCACGAGTGGGGTTATTTTCATTGCATTTCCAATAATGACACAGCTGCCGATAGGATTTCCTTTAAGAAAATAAAGCTCTAAAAGGGTAATCTTGGCGAGGGGAGATAGCAGGGGGAGAAGAGAAAAGAAAATAGCTGCTGGAGCACATTCCCTCCGTCTCCATCTCTCTCTGTGCGGGAGCCCAGTGAAGCAGATGGACTCCAGGATGGAAGCGGATCCCTTTGTTAAATTTAGCTTGTTTACTCCCCCGCCACCGATTTTTAGATTGCATTTCAACACAATCAATACTGGCACATTGGATCAGAGAGAGCGGAGGACAATGGGAGCCTGGGCCACCGTGAGGAAAGAGAGAGAGACACAGAGAGAGAGAGAGAGAGAGAGAGAGAGGGAGAGATAGAGAGAGAGAGAGAGAGAGGGAGAGATGGAAAGATGGAGAAGAATAGTGGACAGAGGGAAGAAAAAAACAGATGTGGATAAAAAAAAGAAACAGAGATCAAGAGAGACAGAAACACAGAAGCAGGGTGGGAGAGGGAGCAAAAGAGTGAGAGAGAGAGGGAGAGAGAGAGGAGAGAGGGGGGGGCAGGAAACTGCACACATAAAGCAACAGAGATTGACTCAGAAGGGAAACGGACAGCATGTGCGTCAGGCAGAGAGTGAGTGATGCCGGGGTGTTAAAGCAGTGTTAATTACTGAAGGAGCCAGGAGCCAACACTGCTCCACACACACACACACACACCCACAAACGCACGCATGCTACCTCCTCACACTAGAGCAGAAACTGTATAAGGAGCCACAAGTTTGCCCTCAGAGGGTGGGGAGGCGTGTGCCAGGTCAAAAGCTTTTTATTGCCTCTTGCCGCAACAAGGGAGGTCCAAAAATAGAGGTTCTTGGACACAGGAAACCATCTCAGCAGAGTAAGATGATGTTCCTTCCTGTGTAAGCGAGCAAGTCAAATCTGAAACATGTTGCAAATCTCTGATGCGATCACAGATTCTGCTCTGCGATATAGGTGGGAGAGAAAGCAAGAGAGAGGAAATGATGAGAGAGAGAGAGAGAGAGAGAGAGAGAGAGAGAGGGAGAGAGCAACAGAGAGAACAGGAAGTAGCAGTTCAGAGACTAACTCTGAGCTTCCTGTTGACGACAGTACAGAGACTCAGCAGCAGACAGTTGGTCTGTCTTTCTCAGCCTGGGCCCTGCAAGCCCCTCGCACAGTTCAAACCTCAGAGAGAACAACATCTGACAAGGAAGAGAGAAGACAGCAAAAAAAGGCCCTGACACAATGGCTGCCCGACTGATGCAAAACTGACATCACGCATGGCAACAAGCTTCACATTTAAAAAAGAAAGACCAGCTAGTCGTTAAAAAAAAAAGCAACCATAAAAAAAACATAAAAAAAGCAACTTTCCATTCTCGAAACTGACCTGTTGCTGCACTAACTTCTCCTTCCCGTCTGTGCCTTGGGGCGTGTTTGCAATGCGAGCAGATAGCATCTAGTGCCATTTGCAATTCTGAGGACATGGGGTGACTGGTCCAGGGGCCTTTCCTGTAGCCTGACTTAATGACTTAATGGCTTTCGTTTGAGAGACTCGGAGAGGATGCTGCTGAGCCGAACCCAGACACATGAGATAAACACAGTCTCTCCGAGCACTCCCAGCTCTCAGCTGGGCTGTCTGGAGCAGCAGACAGTTCCATTGCCAAGGTTAATTGGAATTACCGGCGGTGGCATGGCAGAAGCAGGGCAGTGGCACGAAAACACTTTAGTATAACATGAGTCACAACACAACTATCCTATCAAAACAACAATAACTATGTCCTATCAAAACAACAATAACTATGAGGCCTTCTGTATGGACATAAAATAAAACAAAATTATTTTTGAAATATTGTTTTTGTTTTCTTTTGTGAATTGTGCAATTGTGTTAGTGAGTGGCCTCCACATGCACCTGTGCCTGAAGGCTGAAGCCCAGCCGGGTATAATAAGCGTTCAGCATGCAGCACGAGTGTGGAGGCCACATGTAATGTGAAAAACATTTCAACCCCCCCTTCATCCCTGCACTCCTCCAGTCCTTCCCCATAACCATCTCGATGGGCACGGAATGAGTCCCCCCACCCCACCGCACACCTGCTAATCTGCAGCACAAACGGCAGCCGTCCGGCATGCTACACCCCAACCCCCCCCCCCCCCATCCACACACACACACACACACACTCCACCCTCCCGCTCACCTCTCCTCTACGGCACAGACGCCACGCAGGAAGGAAACACCTTTTCCATGTCAGTCAATCCGTGTAAGGCAAGGTCTACGTTAATAAGTGGTATTACTGGTTTTGCATGTAAATGACATGTCTTGCTTGCCGGATAACATCAAATTTAAGAGGTGGTTCTTGCATATGTGTGTGCCGTGTGTGTGTATGTGTATGTGTGTGTGTGTGTGTGCGTTGTGTGTGTGATATGCATGTGTGTGCGTTAGCTGGCTATGGCTGGCTTTGATTTTCAAGGGCATGGCTTGGGATCTGCCTGCCTGTCAGTCGCATAGCCCTGGCAGAACTGTGCTTTCTATTTTTCATGCACTTGACATTTTAAACATTTGAAATCACATTTGAGGGAAATAGGAAACGTGCCAGGCATCTTAAGCACCGCTCGGTCGCTCGCTCGCTCGCCCGCCCGCCATCCCGCCGGGGCACGTGGGAGTGCGCCGTGCCACAGCGCCACACCGCTCCTCTCTCTCCCTCCTTAAGAGAAGCGCGGAGCCCATTCCCGTTTGCCTCCCCCCCGTGACGACAGCTTTCTCTCCGCTCCATTCCGCTCGCCCAGAATCCCGAGCGACAAACAATCAGTTAGGTGATGCCCTCAGGGCTGAATGGGGAAAAAGAGCTTCATATGAAGAGAGCATGTCGATGTGTCTTCTAGAGATCATCATTCAGCCTGATAACATCATTACATTGGACAATACACGTTTCCCCATAAAGTTGTTGATCAGTCTCTCTCTCTCTCTCTCTTTTATGGAGCCAGTGAGCCACTAAGCATTTGTGCAGACACACATTTGTGCAGACACCTTCATTTTACCACACACACACACACACACACACACACAGTGAGAGTAAATAAATAGTCATTGGATCCGTGTCAAAGTTAATTTGATATCCATGATTAATATACACAGTGTGTGATCGCTCAGCTCGCTCTCTGCTTGGGGTAATTAGGCTGGAGCAGGCAGCCTTGCGTAAGACACTTTAATAAGGCCCGGCATTGAGACATTGCTGTTCCTTCCCCTCCCGTAATGTGCTCTAATATTGTTCTTTCACGACGGGCCATATATTTGTGTTCATGCCGCGGTGACACAGGGAATGTAAGAGGGAGCAATGAGCCGTGACCGTGTCGCCCAAGATGAATCGGAGGGAAGGGAAGAGACGGACAACCCCAAACGCCAGCCCTCTGAACGCATCCTAGCCCTCCCTCCTCTTGATTACGGCCACGCCGCTGCAATCGCGTCGCGTCCGCCTCTGCGCCCCCAGTGCATTTGTCGTGGCCTCGCCGGCACATGAAGGATGATAAGCTCCCGTACTCACTGACAGCTCCGAAACGCGCAAAATATTACACTTGGCTTGCGCGCCGGCGCCTCAGACCTCTCTGGAAGAATGGCTGAATTGAGCAACTATGTACACATGACAAATCCGCTGCATTAAGCCAAGTGGAAAAAATGGCATAGCCGCTTGCCATTCCCTGCGGTAGCCGGAGCTGCGCAATATTAATCTTATGGGTGGGTGGGTGCGGTGAGCGCACGCTCGGGTCCCACTAGGCTCCTGCAGGCAGCAGTTGTTTATAAGCAGGAATCCCCGGCGACAGGGTTGCATGGCCGCATGGATAAACTTATGACACACGCTGACAGAGAGGAGGGTGGGTGGGTGGGGCAGACAGGGATGGGTAGTGGGAATGACTGAAGACTCCATTGGAGGAGAAAGAGAGGGAGGGAGGGAGAAAGTGGAGGAGGAGTAATTATACAACTGAGACTAGGAGGAAGGGAGGGGGAGTCATGTAAAGTATGTATACATATACAGTATGTGCACATTTATATATATACATACAGTTAGATAGATCTATCAGTAGATGGCGATCTATATAAAGGCTGTGACAGATAAGTGGGTAGTGTGGAACAATATATTTGATTTTCTGACTACCGGTATGTATATTATCTTAGTCAAATACTGACTTAGTGGCCCTCATTTCCTTAGAGTCTATGACATAAACAGGCGTAGGACAGGCATACGGTCATTTCCATACAAAGCATGGCATTTACTGTACCAATCTATTGTGTCAATGTCATTGTATCAATGTTAGTGGTGGCTACACTCAAATCTCACGTCAAGTCTCAACTCTTGTGTGTTTTTGAGTCGGCGTAGTCTTATGGTGCAGCAAAATAAATCGGTGGAGGATTGGAAAGTTGGAGAGTAATATTCCTGGAAAATAGTCTTGGACCAAAGAAATCATCCGGACAGAAATTGAGTTGAGTTGAATGAGTTCATTTAGAAAAGTGCAACAGTCATGAATTATGCATTTTGTTTTGTTGTGCCCAAAATAATATGCTGTCCTTTTTTTGTTCAGGGAAAAATGGCATGTGCATAATGGTTTTGCAATGAAAGCATTTGGTAGTTGCACATGATGTGGTCTGTCTGCGAAATAAAGTCTATAAATTGCTATACTTTCCCAACTTCCTTTGATGGCACACTGATTGCCAA